>NC_141034.1:51490000-51630000 GCF_052040795.2 Danio rerio
AGTTCTGGATAAGATGTAGCAGTTTATAGCGTATCTGAAGGATTTTTTTATTATGCTTGATTCTAATTAGTTATCATTTTTGGACCAAAATTTAATGATATGTGTTTGCACAAGGGATGCTCATTTCGGCTAATTTTGCCAACCAACAACCGCCGATTGTTAACCGAATATTAACCGTTAACAGATTAATATTAAAAAATATTGTTTAATAATAAAAAAAACATGTCTATTGTGTGTGACATTAAATATTGCATTTTAAAATACTGATTTATTTTAACATGCGAAGAGCATACAGAACATAACAGAGCATCTTCACGCACCTGCAGTGTTTTCAGCAGCCTAGAAAAACAGAATAAACTAAACAAAAAAATAAAATCTGGTGTAGATCTTTTTTACTTAAATGACAAATTTAAATTACAAAACAAAAACGCTGACTGAATCCTTTTTAAGAACCGGCATTGGCTGTTTGTTCAAACAAGTTTTTTCTTCCGTCAAAACCAGGCGCGCTGGGCGCATAAGCAGAGCTTAAAACACTCACGGCCATTAGTAAACCATTCAACAGATGCTCCTCTCGACGCAAAAAGCATGTTCACTGTGATCAGCTTCTTATGCAGCCAAACTTTAAAAATATATAAAATAATATTTTAATCATTTAACTGATATCATTAATCGGTTACAAACGCACCCTATCGGTTAACGGTTAATCGGTTATTTTGAGCATCTCTTGTCCGCACTGTAAAAAACTAAATAATAATTTAAAAAAAATCACAACAAAAGATCTCTATTTTCTTTTAAATATATAGTCAATTTAAATGTACAGGTCAAAATAAATATGCTTCATACTGCAATGTGGTTGAGTAAATATGATAGCCCGAAAATCTGACTGAAATCACAGATTAAATTACACTGTCTCAACTTTTCTTCATGTCAATATTTTCATTATATACCATCAGGAGCAGAGCAATTATTCTATAGAGTCACTTGGATCAACATTTTTAGCAAACTGTACTGAACAAATGATATACACAAATATACACATAAAACCAGGCTGTGAATTAAATAATAAAACTAACAATACTCTACATCTTGTACAATTTCTAACATGGACTGATTGTTTCGCTTCGCAAGACCTCAGGGTGCCATTAGGAGCCATGGCTTTTAATCTAAAAAATATGTCACCATTCACTGCCATTATATGAATCCCCAAAACCACAAATTCAGCTCATCCATGTTCTACTGAAGAAAAAAAGTCACCTACATTGAAATAAAAGATTCATTAGATTTACTCAATTTTAAGGAACAGTAAGTGGTTGTGAAAAGTTTATATGGGCTGAGTTTGAACAAACTATTTAAATTTAGTAATGTCCAACTTAATCCGTCCATATAAATTGTTTGCAAACACATACCTTAAAAATGTAGTAAATTAAATGAATAATTTTTTTCAGTGTACATCTTGGATGATCTGTGGGTATGTAAACGAGCAGAAAATCTAAATTTAGCATGAACTATCCCTTTAACTAATAGTGAATCACTAATTAAAACAGGAACTTTCATTCAATATGTCAACCCAGGCTAATTCTAAAAAACGTACCGCTGTATACATTTATAGAGAGCGCCAAATACATCCTAGGAGGTACGTTTTTTTTGTTGTTTTTGTTTTTGTTTTTGCGAATGCGCCAGAGGCTGTTGTGTACGCTTTTTCAGATCTCAAATTTCTCTCGCCAGGGCCATTTGTGCATGCTGTTCTAGCGTAAATCCACCAGAGGCCACTGTTGACTGACTGACCCACTCTCCTCCTTCCCGAAACCCAACCAATAGTGTTTTCAAAAACCCCAATAGACCAGCGCCCATGCACTTCCCTAAACCCAACCGACAGTGTTTTCAAAAGCAATCCAGAAAAAGAAAAGCGCTTGCCTGATTTTTACCACATTCTCACCCTGTTATTTACTTGTTTATTTTATTTTTTGGCCTCTGTTTTTGTCTTACCTGCTTTCTGGAACCTTTCTTTACTAGACTTAAATCCATCGTGATCAACTTCACTCTGCGGTTCAAGTCTGCCGACTCACATACCAAGCTACTGGACAAACTGATAACAGCGTGAAAGCCGTCCATACGGAGTTAAGCGGTCAGCTGGTAAGCACGAAAAGGAATGCCGTCATACATTCCTGGGGCTACATAATTTGCGATCTCCAGGAATGTATATAGAGTTACATTTTCAGAATGAGCCTATGTTGCATTATGTACCTAAACCATGGTATATTGAGAAGGTACTGTATCAGCAAAGTAAATCAATAAGTAGAATAAACGATAGATCTAAATAAAGAAGAAACTGATCAACGCTGAAAACAAGACTGAAAACTGGAATCTTCATTAGAAAAAATAAGCAATTATCCATTTTGCTATTACAAAAATGACACACAAAATCAGTGTCACGGTTACTAAAAGCGCATTGAGCTCACACGACTAATTACGCGGAAGAAAACATCTCTCAGTTTTGCTCATTTTCACAACTTAATTGCCACTTTACTCACCAAAAGCTGCATAAAACTCGTCTTTAGTGAGGTGTTCGTCATCGTTGATGTCATTGTATTTGAAGAGGTCGAAGAGAGTGCATTCGGACACTGTCCTGCTCAAACCTTCCTGCTTGATGACCTGCAAAACAAGACATTAAAGTTAGTAAGTTCACTCAAAAATGTTAATTTACTCACTATAGGGTATATGCAGAAGTACGCGGAAGGACTTTTAATTTTGCAGCAACCTGGGTTGACAATTAACAATCTTCACTGCCTGATCGATATAGGATATAAAGTGGGTCTCAGATTGTACAAGAAGCACTGCATTAAAATGACATTTTCCCACGCCATGTCTTTAAAATGTGAACATTTATTTTACCCCAGTATTTTCAATGGTGCTTCTGCACTCGCCTGCTGATCCTGATGGGCATGTGCGTGTAAGCGGCTTTTCATCTCGTTTCACGCTTGAACAACTAATTGAATGCTGAAGTCTATTTAACTGATTTTATTTTAAATACATTACAGCAGTGGTTCTCAAACTTTTTCACTAAGTACTACCCCTGAAAAAGTTGTCTCTCCAAGTACCCCCATATTGAGCAGTATTGAAATACAGTAGCGTATTAGTCGCCCAGTAAATCAGCTACAGTTCTGCACAGTTCAAAAACGTGGCAGATTAAGTACAATTATTAAGAATATTTATCATTGTCAGCCACTTTAAACATAAATAGTATAAACGTTAACACTGTACTGTGCTTATATATAAAAAAAAAACAAAAAAAAAAAACAACTAAAAACGTCAACATTTAAATTAAAATGTGCTTAAGGTAAAAAAAAAAAAAGTGCTGTACTTAAATGTAAAGTATTAACATATAGTAGCCAATTCATCAACACCTGAAAATGTTGCCTGGACCTCAGAAATAGGCTATATGTCATATAATGAATATTATTATATGTCATATTCACATATAAATCATTTTTGATAAATTTTGAAATATATGTAGCATGTACATATGACATATTTGATTCCTCCGTGTACCACTAGAAGAAAGCCTGCGTGCCACTAATGGCACACGTACCACAGTTTGATAACCACTGTTCTATGTGAAGCTGCTTTGACACAATCTTGTAAAAGCGCTATACAAATAAAGATGAATTGAATTGTATTGAATTAAAAATAATCAAATCATTAGCCTATAATTAATAAAATGATATAATGATATTTATATAAATGGCTAATGGTAATATGATTAAATAAAATAAATAAATGAAGAATAAATTAATGAAAACAGATGAAAATAAAACACAAAACAAATGAATGGTTGCTTTCTTAAAACAACACACACAATTTTGCTTCAAGAATTTTCAGATCCTTAGTTAGATTCTTCAGGTAGGATTAGGGATGCAGGATAAGGTCATACTTTATAAGTGCTGATGAACAGTTCATATTTTAATGATATGCAGGTAATATGGCAGTAGTTAATAGCATGGATTGAGAGCTAAACTAAAGTACTAAAAACAAACACTATGGAGGTAAATGGGTACCGACTTTTAGCATTTTTTCCGAAATAAATTCTTTTCAAGTAAAGAATTACTAAATGATGAGGGGATTTCTTTTTCAGAGAACCATCCCTTTAAAGAAACTTAAGCAGTGTCTACTGTATGATGCATTAAAAAATGGCATTAATGCACTTTCTGCAGTGAACGTTGCTGAAGGTAATCCTAATAAATGCTGATGTTCCAATTCAAGGACATGTTTGTTTACACAGTTTGCGGTGCCATCTCGGGTCTCCACATGACGTCTGATGTAAAATCTCCATCCTAAAGCAAAAAAAGCACTGCTCTTGTCTACCGTCCTGAATAATTAAAGATGCCATTCCTATATCTGCATCAGACATCGTGGATCCTGGCGGCTGGCAAACATCCAGAACCGAGCAAGACTTTATAACAGCCTGATGCTGGAAAAACATGAGGGATTACTGTAAAACGGTCTATCATACGTTCATCCATGCCAGAAATATCTGATGGTAATTACAGTTAGTGAAAGAAAGCTGGAGGGATTGTTGATAATGAATGTGAGGGGTTAGATCCGCCTCGGATTACATTTAAGATTTTGAAAATGCCTTGAGGATTTTAATGCGTATGAACAGTCATAATTAATTTGGCAGCTAATTGGCAATAGATTACAGAAATTGACAAACTCAGTATAATATACGCTGAAGAAGTAAACACATTTGTAAAAATTGTCAAAATTTGGATAATGTTTCATATTTGGAGAAAGTCACCACCATATTTTCTGTTAAAAATGAAGCTCAATACTGTACAGAGCCTAGCTTATATTAATACACCCCTCATAAATCTTTAAATGAATATTTTCTATAGGATGCTATACAATATTATATTTGTGCATATACATCAGTTACAGGCCAGGTTGTACAGGCAAAGGTCAAAAACAGGAGCAAAACAGGGTAATCAAATACACATAGTCATAATAAAGGCGAAAGGTCAGGCTAGGTGGCGAGGAATCAAAACGATGAACCTTACAAGAACATGACAGAGAAAAACGCTTTATAATGTTCATGGAAGAAACAGGACTCAGCAAAGTGTTAATGAAAGTGAGTGGTATATATAGTCCACGTAATCAGTGGAGATGAGCTACAGCTGTGTCTGTGTGTATGTCTGGATTATTGTCAGCTGTGGCAGGGGTTGATGGGTGCAAAGTGTTCTGGGAGTTGTAGTTTGGTGGGAAAACTGGATGCAATCTCCAGTGGAGAAAACACTGCTGGCGATGACAACAGTAACAAAGATTTATAAAGATCTTCCGAGGCTAAAATATTATTTTCAGGTGTTCACACTCAGCTGATGATTGATTATAAAGCGTGTTTGGCATGCTTTCCCGGGAGAGAGCCCAAAGCTTATGAGATCCCCGAGCCTGGTGCTCCCTACCGTTTGCAGGGCAAGAGGGGAATTTGGACTCTGGTAGATATCAAGAACGCCCCTGCTTGTTAATAGTGAATGCAACTTCTGAATAACTATGGAGAGAATATTGCTGATTAATCGCTCATCTATGGTGTCATTTTAGTTTGGTCAGTTTACTTATGTTACTTGTTTTTGGTCTGTGGGAGGAAACCGGAGACCCGGGAAAAACCCCACGCAAACACGAGGACAACATGTACACTTCACACAAAAATGTCAGCTTGGCCAGGTAAAGACTTGAACCAGTGACAATCTTGCTGTCAGGCAATGGTGCTAACCACTGGGCCTCCGTGCCGCCCTATTAAGGAAAAGGGAAGAGTAGGGGTGGAAGGGGGGATTCTTCAATAATTCTGACTTTAACTGTAGATGTTGGACTGAAGCAGCTGATATTAATTTACAATGAGGAAGGGCAGAGGGTTGCTGACAAACTACTGATAGATTTCAGCTGCTGTCTGGGCTTTCACTGCCTTTCTACATCTCCCTTTCTACATGTGTTCAATACTTTATTCCTGTGTCACTTTTTATTATGTATAACTTAATTTGTAAACTAATTAGTTTTGTTTTCTTTGCATATATAGATTTCTTTTATTGTTACCATCATCTGGGGAACATTTCAAGTCAATGGAACCTTTAGAAATACATTTTCTGAGAAAATGGTGACGTGTTGAATAATTATTTAGCCCTTTGTTAGGGCTGTGCAATTAATCGAAAATCCGATTTTGATTTTGGCTTCAAACGATTATTAAAAAGCATTAATCGAGATAAACGATTATTGCATCATATACTGCCCCCTTTCCAGCTGTACACAGTTGTTGCTCTTAAAAGCGCGAAAGACTGCATGCTTTTATGGGTGTGCGGCAAGCACACAAATTCAGAAGCATGCGGCCGGTCAGCATTCGGTCTCATTCGCACGCTGAGACGAGTAGAGGAGCGCAGACATCTAAAGTCATCTTAACGCTTTAATGGTCAAATAGGTGATTATTCATATTAACCCTCATTCGTGTAATAAACAAACAAGTTGAGGATCAAAAGACACGTGAAAGAAACCATTAAAGTGACTGCGCAAAATATTCCTGCTGCCGCCTGTTTTTATCATTAATCAAACAAAATGAGAAAATCCCTGACTGCTCTTGACTGAAGGACTTTTGTACCTAAAGTGTTTTTCTTACAGTGAAGATGCTTAAAGCACAGTTTGTTTCATATTTTTTATTGTATTTATTTATCTTTCCTTTGCAGGGTGGAAAATAACTGTATGTATACAGTTGAAGTCAGAATTATTAGCTCTCCTGAATTAGCAACCCTTTTCCTGCCCAATTTCTGTTTATTGGAAAGAAGTTTTTTTAAAGTTATTTCTGAACATAATAGTTTTGATATCTCATTTCTAATTACTGATTTCTTTTATTTTTGCTATGATGACAGCACATTATATTTTTCTAGATATTTTTCAAAATACAAGCATTCAGATTAGTGCAATTCAAAGGCTTAATTAGAATAATTAGGCAAGTCATTGTATAACAGTAGCTTCTTCTGCAGACAATCAAAATATATTGCTTAAGGGGCTAATATTATTGACCTTAAAATGGGTTTCAAAATATTTAAACCTGTTTTTATTCTAGCTAAAATAAAACAAATAAGCCTAAAAGAAAAAAAATATTAGAGAAAATACTGTTAAAATTCCTTGCTCTGTTAAACATAATTTGAGAAATATTTATTAAAAAAAAAAAATTTCTCAGGAGCGCTAATAATTTTGACTTCAACTGATATTCGTTTTAAATAATCGTGATTACAACTGTGACCAAAATAATCGTGATTATGATTTTTCGCAAAATCGAGCAGCCCTATCCTCTGTATATAATATTTACATAAAATGCCATGGTAAAACAATAAACTTGGTAATAAACTGACAGTATTTCTTATTCCAATGCATGTTCTGTAAATAGAAAATGCACTGGTAATTTTCTGCCAGGACATTACTTCTTTTTCTTGTGTACAAGGTTTGGGACATCTAGGGCTAAGACTGACCTGAACTGATTCAATCCTGTCCTTTTATTATCTGCCACAAACACTAATCCTCTTAGGGAGACTTGATAGCGGCGCAGGAACTGACTGACAACCTTGATTTTGACCTCTTTTGCTATGCAGGCACGATTTAGCATTTACTTCAACGACAAAAACAAACAAGCAAGCATACTTTCAGATGCTTACATTTGTGGATGTGCCACTGTGATCTGCTTTGCCCCTCGCTAGAGGGGATGAGAGCAGCGTTTTCCATAATGAACGACTCTACATATACCATCCACCGTGCTAAATGAAATCTCAGAACAGCTTCAGGCATGTTCTTGTTCTTCCACTTTCACACATAAGCATTTAGAGATGCACAGACATAGCTGGGGAAAGCTACTTCTGGAGGAAAAGTTTTAGCATTGTTCGTTTACAGATGCACTTTTATTTAATTTAGTGATGCTCATATTAAAGTGTGTGTTGATCATGCAGATTTACATAAAACATGTTTTATATCAAGTATTGCATATTTTATATCTGCATAACTTTATAAAGTTAAAATTTATAAACTACAGTGCAATCCCTATTTTTGACTACAACTAAAAATTTAAATTTCCTTTAGAATATTTTTATAAATAATTAAAGATTTGCAAATGCAAATAAATAAATAAATAAATAAATAAATAAAATAATAAATAAATAAATAAATAATTAAATAAAACAATAAATAAATAAAAACAATTAATAATGTAATAAAAAATAAAATAAAAAATGAATAAACAAAAAAATACAAAAATAATAAACAACAAATACATAAATAATTAAATAAATAATAATACTAATAAATACCTAACTAAATAAATAGATGAAAAAGAAAAACAATCAAAGAAATATACGAAGTAAAAATAAAAAATAACAAATGAGTGAACTAAAATAATAAATAAAAATTGCATTATATATATGTATATATATAATATATATAATAAATATATATATTTATATATGATAAATAAAAATACATCAATACAAATATTATTAAATAAATAAAGAAATAAATAAAAACAATAAATACAAACAATCAATAATTAAATAAATAAAAAATACTACACAAAAATAATAAATAAAAAACATAAATATAAAATGTGTAAAAATATAAATAAATTTTCAATACAATTATAAATAAATACATAATAATAATGAATGAATACATAAATAAATAAATAAATAAATAAATAAATAAATAAATAAATAAATAAATAAATAAATAAATAAATAAATAAATAAATAAAGTAAATAAAAACAACAATAAAAAATATATAGACAGACAGACAGACAGACAGACAGATACTGCAGAGAAGGTAAAAACATATAATAGGGGCTCTTTAACAATGCATTAGTATATGTTGAACTATGAATGCACTACAAGATTATTCATACTTAGTTAATGTAAGTAAATACATTAACAGTTGGAGCATTATTACTTCTTATAACACTATTGCTTACTAAAGCGCAAACAAAAAATCAAATTCAACACGTCTGGAAATGTTCATAGTTTGGATTATCCCAGGTGTACAGGAAGAGCTGTGTGAGCAGAATGCTGACCGAGTTTAATTGCTCTATTAGAGGCGAGTGTTTTGATTTTCGCTGCAAGGCATTTCTCTATACGTTCCCATTCCTCAATCACCTTTTCGACCTGTACGAGCTTCATGTCAAGAGGCCAAGCTTTTGTATTCAGGGCCGGTCTGATTTTTTTTTTTTTTAGAAACATTGTCTTCAATCTGCCACGCATGAAAAGAGATCTGTGCTCCTTCCACCGAGAATGAAGAAATATGCAAATGACATGAAAATATTGCACAATAAAATTGAAATGGCTCACGCCTGTAACCGAGAGTGAAAAGTGCGTTCAGAGTTTTCTCTCCAGAGAAATATGAATAAATTCATATTTTGCTCATTTTGCTATGCGGCGTATATCTCTGTGGACAGGTGTAATCTTTCTGCCGCAGGCCAAGATAAAGCACAGCTGACCTGGGATCAGTCTATGAGCGAGTTATTAAAAAAAAACAGACAAGCTCGCATGCTCATTTGCTGTTTCGAATTAATGCAATGAAAAGTGGGTAAAAGAGATCCCCAGCCATATCAGAGATTTAGGCTTTAGATACAGTAAATCAAACAGCACGCATTCAAATACTGGCTTTTGATTGAACTGTGAGATTTATTTATTTCTTCCATTCTTCCTTACTAATATTAAAGACATGGTCCATCTAAAAAAAAAGTCAATTCTGTCATTATGTTGTTTCAAAACAAATTTTTCTACATAGAAATCAGTGAAAACATTATAGAGGAAAGAAAGCTTGTAAAACCTTTTATCAAGGAAAGCCTTTTTTGACAGTAAAACAGACTACGGGCTGTATTTTAATGATTCAGGCACACGGATGAATGATGATAGCAGCATAATACTGCTACTAACAATAACATACAAAAGCAAATTGTCATGAATAAACTGAAAAAGCTCCCTGAGATGAAGAAGCCATGGAGGCAGTGGTTTTTATATTTATGTAGGCTAGAAAATAATGTGTTTTGCAATATTTTAATCCTTTAATAAATTTTTTTTATTTAACATTTTCATATTTGGAGGAGGCGGAGAACCGACGGAGCTTTAAAATATTTATTAATAACAATGACGGCAGCTCCTCACAGAGACTGCCGTCTAAACCAAAACAAATGGACGGCAGCTCCTCACGGAGACTGCCGTCAAACTGAAAGCAAAAGTAAAATATGTCCAGGCCCGGTCCTCTCTCGGCTTCCTCTGCCATCGGTCCTCCTTTTATGGTCCAGAGCTCTTTCCGTGGGATCCGAGGCAGGTGCGCACCGCAGGTGTATCCACTTACACGGTGGCCTCACTCCGTTCCCACGGCTCTCGGCCATGCCCCCTCGCCACAGCTATGTTTAAGCAAGGTGCACAACTAACGCGCTCTGCACTGGACTTTAGATCTCCTCTAAGCTGTTCTATTAAACAGTGTATTTTAGTTCCTCATAATAGCAACGCACCAGAAATGCACCGTAACGCCTCCTTTTTTAGACCAGAACGCCTATGGGCGCACATATAAGCGCTAATGCATTTGCTATTTAAACAGCGTGGTGCAACACGTCAAAATGACTCTTGAACCGATCTGAAACTAGCAAACAACAATTGCGTCCCGCCTTGCACCACATTGCGCTGGGTGTACGATAGGGGCCTAAAAGTTTATGATAGGGCCCTAAAAGTGTATGATAGGGCCCTAGCTTTTTGACCTTTATTATGGATCTGTGTTTTACCTTTTTGAACAGGACAGTTACACATGTTCATGTTCATTAACAAAATCCTTCCATTAAAAGTGTGACAAAATGTTAAATATGTTTTATGTTAATATAATATATTTAACAGAGCTAATATAACAGAGTTCAGAATAACCTGAATAATATAAACAGTCCCAAATGTGTAATGAAGGTTAATACAGCACAATTTCAAACAGATATTCAATATAATCTAAATATTTATTTATTTATTTATTTATTTATTTATTTATTTATTTATTTATTTATTTATTTATTTAATTAATAATTTTTTTTTAATTTTATTTATTCATTTTATTTTTATTTCTTTAATTTAGTTTGTAAGGCAAGTGTGTGAAAAATACTTGTGTTTAATATTTTATTTTATTTGTTTTCAAATTTTAATTTAATTTATTCATTCATTCAGTTCCTTTATTAATCAGGGGTCGCCACAGTGGAATGAACCACCAACTTATCCACTATATGTTTTACGCAGCGAATGCCCTTCCAGCTGCAACCCATCTCTGGAAAACATCCATACACTCATACACCAAGGACAATTTAGCCTACCCAAATCACCTGTACCGCATGTCTTCGGACTGTGGGGGAAACCGGAGTACCCAGAGGAAACCCACGCAAACGCGGGGAGAACATGCAAACTCCACACAGAAATGCCAACTGATCCAGCCAAGGCTCGAACCAGCGACCTTCTTTCTGCGAGGCGACAGCACTACCTACTGCGCCACCTCATCATGTTAATTTAATTTAATTTAATTTAATTTAATTTAATTTAATTTAATTTAATTTAATTTAATTTAATTTAATTTAATTTAATTTAGTGCGATTTTGTTTTTAAGGCAAGCGTGTGAAAAAATACTGTTGTTTAATATTTTTATTTTATTTTATTTTATTTTATTTTTAAATTAAATTAAATTAAATTAAATTAAATTAAATTAAATTAAATTAAATTAAATTAAATTAAATTAAATTAAATTAAATTAAATTAAATTAAATTTAAGTTAATTGTGAAAATAAATTTAAATATCCCAATGCTTTTATTTGCATGGCATATGTGTAAAAAATTACATATGTTTTATTTTATCAGAAATATCAGATATATACAAATGCTTTCATTTGTAAGTCATAAAAAATGCATAACTGCTTAATACATCCAAAGCTCAATAAGACAAGTGTCATCACAACCAACCCAGAATGCTAGGATTCTTATGCATTCTTAAAGTTAAACTCTATAACATCTCTATTTTTCTATATTATTTGAAACTGACTGTTTGTTTAGATAAAAATCAACACGTCAGATGCATTTAAAGAAGGTAAAAAAGAAATAGCATATAAATGCAATGCCTATTAAACAAGCTAAAAACGTCAATGACACACTCAGCAGCCATACTTTATATGCTGAATGAATCAGCATTTTGATCAAACAGGTTGAGTTAATGATACAATGACTCAATCAACATTCACATTTCATTTCTGATTCTGATTTCTGATTCGTTAATGAATCATTGACTCACTAAACAGCAACACGATTCAGTACCAAATAAATCAGTTTTAAATTAACTGTTTAGTTACTGGTTTAAATACTCACTCAACAGTAATAGCAAAGAGCTTAGAAAGACCATAAGGCGACACTCTAGTGTAATTTGGGAAACAGCCACTAGAGGGCGCGGCGGCCATTTTGGAATGAAAACTCCAATAGAACAACAGCATATTATAAGTCTGTAAAATAAACTATTAAAAGTGCTGATGATTGTGAAAATACGTGTTGTTTTGTCGTCTTTCAGGTTGTATCTAAGTCTTAATGTGCTTTTTAAATAAATAAATCAAAAACAAAGCAGCTGCTTGCCATCGCGACAGTAATGAGATCCTACGGACAGCCGATCGCTTTCACTTCAAAATGGCGGAATCCAGGGCTGTTGCTGGGCGCTGCTGTTGCAGTGGAACGTTCTATTGAGTGTCGCCTCATGGTCATTCTAAGCTCTTTGGTAATAAGGAAGTAAACAAATCAGTTCAAATAATGCTACTTGTGCCACCTTTTAGTAAAACTACCCAGTCAAATGATATAAAAAAGACGTAAAAATCACTTTAAATATACAAATCAATTAACATCTAACATTGGTATCAAAAACACATCAAAAATTGATTAAGGGACAGTCATATAATACCTTTTTGTTGTCAATGTTAGATTAATGCCTTTTAAATGAGTTTGATTTGATGGCTATAGTTCAGTGTTACCTGTGAAAGCTCGCTGCTGTCAACTTTTCCATTGCCGTCTGCGTCAAATCGCTTAAACATCATGTCCACCAGATGCTTCCTAGCGGCCATATCCTTCTCGTGGCTGCCATGGTTAGCGGCGGTCAAGTACCTCTGAGCATGTATGTCCAACATCTTGCTCTTCAATTTTTTGTAATCTCCCAGACGGCAGTTATCATCTGTGAAGAGTGGAAGAGAAACGCTGGTCAGTTCTGTGTATGTGAATGGAGATGAATTCACTGGTCTGCAACATTACTAATTCATCAATACTGTGCCGATATGAAGTCTTTTTCACTAATGGTGGTGTGAGGAACTAGAAAGGTCTGCTATGTAAATAAATGATGAGAATTTGTAATTTTTTTTGTGGATCTCACATTGAGAATCAGAAAAATTTGAGGATTTTTGGTAGGCAAAAGTACGGTGGCCAGAAGAGCGTAACGTGCTGCATTTTAAGAAAAAACATGCAATTACGAAAAACACCAGCAAATTAAGAAAATATCTTCATCTGTTTGACAGAACATGTGCTGCAAATACTCATAACACATCTTTAAAAAAACACACTGCATTTTCACACAACCCAAACAAATTCATAAAACGTGTTGCATTTTCTCACAACACAAACAATTTACTATTTATGTTACCTTGGGAAGTTTGGACTGAACAGGAGCAAAGGTGACCTGATCACCATTGCATTTCTCAAAAAAAAAAAAAAACACTTGCAATCTATAAGCAGTCACCTCATGCGTGTAAACTCCGGCCATTAAAATAATGGCTTGGTCTTTATAATGTAAGATTGCGACTAGGGATGTAACGGTATCAGAATTTCACGGTACGGTAATACCTCGGTATGAATGTCACGGTACGGTATTTATTGAATGATTTACAGGAAAAAACAAAACTTATGAAAATACTCCAAAAAAGTGCCAAAAGTGTCAATGACATACAAATTAGTCATCTATCTGTAAGCTTTGAAACAGGAACTTCAATTTTAATAACAAAAAAATATTAAACCATATAAAAAAAATAAAGTTTCAATTTAGTATTGTTGAAAACTCATCACATTCAACATTTAATCACTCACTCACTTAGACAGAGATGGGTTTAAAGGAAAATTATCATATAAATATAATCTGGTAAAAGCTGGTATCTCTGGGTATTTACAATGTCCCCTGCAACAGAAAAAAACCCTCTCATTTGGTACTGAGGTTTCTGGGACAAGAGAGATATGACTTGGCCCAGGTTGACAGCAGTGGGTAGCGTTGTGCATTGTCTTTCCCCCACTTGAGAGGACAAACCATGAGTAAGATAGAGGTCTCATGTTTGCATCAATCTGAACAGTGTGCTGACAACACCGCTATTCAGTACGCGCGCGACAACACAGCTGATAAGAACTCGCGCGACAACACAGCTGATAAGAACTCGTGCGACAACACCGCTATTCAGTACGCGCGCGACAACACAGCTGATAAGAACTCGCGCGACAACACCGCTATTCAGTACGCGCGCAGCGACAACACCCGCTTTAGAGTTTTACAGCTCTTTTTCATCCCCGCTTCTAGCAGCACACTCCATTTCCGCATTACTGGATCTGTAGCGACAACAGACCGCAAGGGATAATGGTCAAGCATGGGCTGATGGGAAATGTAGTTTCAGCTACCTCCCGTACACTTCATTCGCCTGAGCAAATTTTCTCAGAAGACCTATAGTTTTACCGAGTCATGCGACTTCAGTAATATCGAAAAAAATTAATATTGCGGTATGACGGTATTTACAATACCGTTACATCCTTAATTGCGACGATATTTTTTTATTGATCGTGGGCCACAGACATCGTTATCATGATAATAATACGATTAATCGTGCAGCCCTAGCGTATCTCATCACAAAGCGTGTTGTTAGAAAACACTGGGTTACAATGTAACCTGCTCACTTAGGGCTCTATTTTGACGGTCCATGTGCAGGGTGCAAACACTTAAAGAGAATCCACTTTTGCTAATTTAAGGATGGAAAAATCCGCTTTGTGCTGTGGCGCATGATCTAAAAGGGTTGAGTTTATTTTCTTAATGGGTTATAGGTGTGTTTTAAGAATAAACCAATCAGAGTCTCATCTCCTATTCCCTTTAAGAGCCAGTTGCGTCGCGCCATGGCACATTTGCTATTTACATGATGTAAAGTAAGTGGAAGAGGAAAAGCTGAGCATTTCACTTGCAAGAAAACAGTTAAACAGAGCATCTACAGCACGAGAATGAGAGATAAGGCATCTCATAATCTACTTTCACTCTCGTGGATAGAGAAACCTTGTACGCACAGAAATCCATTATCCTTTACATAATTAATTTTGTTTGTTAAGCGCAAAAATTAGTTTCAAAACTATTTCTAAATTAATTTCTAATTTCCAGCAAACGAATAAATGAACAATAATAATGAGTTATTTGCTCCATATGGTCTAAAACCTGACAGGTGGCCAAATCTAAGCTTGTTTTTAATAAATCCAATATAAATATGGATATAATAAATAATACTGCTAATAATGATAATATTATACCAAAGCAAATTGAATAAACTGAAAAAGCCTCCCGAGATGAAGAAGGATTGAAGGCAGTGGTTTTTCATATTTATGTAGGCTAGAAAATAATGTGTTTTGTAATATTTTAATCCTTTATAATTATATCCTATATATATATCCTTATTATATCATATATATCCTCAATATTTTCATACTTTTTCATATGTAAAGATATTTGCGTATTGCTTTACATCTTGTGTGTATTAAGCAGTGTGTAAGTGAGGTGCACTCTGCGCCGGATTTTAGACTGGCTTTGTTCTGGTCTAAAGAACAGACTATTATGGTTTCTCAAAATAGCAACGCGCCAAAACACGCCTGCTTTTTTAGATCAATACGCACATATGAGCGCAAATGCATTTGCTATTTAAACAGCATGGCGCAAAATGTCAGAACGACTTTTGCACCAATCTGAAACTAGCAAACAACTATCGTGCCTTGCACCACATTTCGTCGAGTGTATGATAGGGCCCCTAATGTTTATGCTTGTAATATTTAGATTATTTGCTAATTTAGCAAATAAATTAGCCTTATGTGGAACTCTGAATCTGCGTCTTATTTTGGAGTCTGCTACTGTCCACCAGAGGTCGCATTTTGGTCACATGCTCATACTTTGAGAGCCTTTCTGACTGAATTAATAAAATATGCAGTTTTCCAACAAAGCAACCAGAGGTGCTGAAATATAATTGGCTAAACTGACATTGGGCACCGAACTCGCTCTGGAAGTCCCAGAAGTCATTGCGACTGGAGGTGGGAAGCGCTGCATTTTATTTAGATTTATTATTAAAGTTTAGAGATATCACTTATTTACCTCAGGAGTTTCCCTAAATGAAACGGTGAAAGTAAACATTAACATGAACATCTTAATAAAGGAATAAACACATTAAGAGTTGTTTGCTGAAATTCGTATTAAAATCTGTTTTATTTATATTGTGCAGAGTATATTTCTAATGTTTTTATGCAAAGTATATATTTTGAAGAGGGGAAAAACAATAAATCATTGTATAAGTGCTGTAATGTTTAAATAATTTCCATTTAAAACGCGTGAAGGTCACATGACCATCAGGAAGAACGCAGCATCCCATTTCTCAAAGGACGCGTTCTCTGCCCTCGCGGTCTCCTGAGTTCGTTCTTCCGAGGACACCTGGCAAGACCGGTCTCCACAAGAACGCAAGTCCGTTCTCTGCGTTCTTGGAATTGAGAAACAGCCATTGACAAACATTCCGGAAAACACATTTTCAAAGCAGAATATCTGACTTCAGGATTATTTTTCAAATAAACAAGAATGTTCACTTAGCAACATAAACTAATCTTGTAAAATATTAATTTCAAGTTACTTTTCTTAACAGCAAAATGACAAATTGTGATGATAAAAACACGAACAGAATTGTTGAAACAGCTGAATCATTACACTGAAGAAAAGACCAAGCTGTCTTGAAAGTGCTAATGAGTAGCAGAAGAATCACTCAGTGTCTCGGGAACATGGCAGAGGAGGACAGACTCTGTGCGTTATTCTAGCAGTCGTGACAGAGGAAGCGCTGGAAATGTGTTCGAGACTTGAAACAGTTTCTGGAAACAATGGCTGGGAAGTCTTGTCACAAAGCATTTGACAATATTGGAGATGTTTTTGTCATTATATGTAGCTCAGGTGGTGCAGTGTGGCTTCGAGTGAGAATAGCGGTGTTGTTTTTCTGGAGCATAAGAGATGGATAATGAAAGGCAGAAAATGAAAGTGAGAAAGGAGGTGGTTGAGGAACAGCAGCTGGTTTTTAAAGATTGTCGAACTAGTTTCACTGACAGATGTCAAGTCAGTCACAGCTCATCTCCACATCACTGCACTGCTAACTGCAATGTGTGTGTGTGTACACTGTATTCCTGACATTGTGGGGATCAAATGTCCCCACAAGTATGGCAATACCAGTAAAATCTCATTTTTTGGGGCCCCACAAGAAAAACAACTCATAAAACACAGTTCATTTTTAAAGCATTTCCTGTTTCATGTGAGGGTGATGTTTAATTTTGCCTGAATCAGAAAGAGCTTTATTGGCAGGTTTGTTTACACATACAAGGAATTTGTTTTCATGACAGAAGTTTCCACAGTGTAACAGAATGCCAGTGACAGGACAAAGACATAGATAATAAAGAAATAAAAAAAAAAATAATAATAAAATAAACAATTCATTCATTCATTTTCTTTAGTTTTTTTAGTCCCTTTATTAATCAGGGGTCGCCACAGCGGAATGAACCGCCAACTTATCCACCATATGTTTTACACAGAGGATGTCCTTCCAGTCGCAAACCAACACTGGGAAACACCCATACACTCTTGCATTTACACACATCCACTATGGGCAATTTAGCTTGCCCAATTCACCTATAGCGCATGTCTTTGGACTGTGGGGGAAACCTGAGCACCCGGAGGAAACCCACGCGAACACATGGAGAACATACAAACTCCACATAGAAATGTCAACTGACCCAGCCAGGACTTGAACCAGCGAACTTCTTTCTGTGAAGCGATTGTGCTACCTAATGCACCATTGCGATTCCCATAAGAATATACAATTTTGAGAAATTGTCAAGTGCCCCTGCGCGGACCCTTGATCATGTCTCTGGGGCCCCCCTAAAATGTATGGGGCCTTAGAATCGTCCTAAAAGCACAGACTGACCTGTCCATACCCTTCCCTAAACCCAACCATCAGTGTTTTCAAAAGCACTGACTTACCCGCCCATTGCCTTTCCTAAACTCAACTGACACTGTTTTCAAAGGCAATGCAGAAAAAGAAAAGCCCTCGTGGCCGCCTGATGTTTTCAGATCTTACTACAATCTCACCTTGTTTCTTACTTGCTTATTTTAGTTTTTGCCCTTCATTGGACTTGAACCCTGTGGTCGCGGTCAACTACTCTCTGCGTCTCAAGTCTGCCGATGTATGCGGCGAGCCACTGGGCAAACTGATAACAGCGGAAAAGTTGTAACAGTTTGTAAAGCGTTCACAGCTGGTAGTACGAAAAGAAACAGAAGCAGACGTCAACATCATACCGCTCTATATCATTCGTTTTAATGACGCAATGCAGCCATACGTAGCTATGGCTACATAATTCGTGTTCTCCACAAATGTATAAAGGGTACATTTTCATAATGAGCCAGTGTTGCTTTCTGTAAGCCTATTGTGTTTTGTATTTCATTTTATTCTTTAATAAAATGCAAGGTTTGAGTAAATACTATAGCAGTGTAATATAAGTGCAAACACAATAATTAGAGGTAATTTCCTTTAAGTGTAAAATTATATGAACACAATTTAAGTTCAATTGGTTAACACATTATTGAGTGATGTACAGTGTTCATTTTCTATTCGAAATGGAGTTCATTTTACTCTGAATATATAACAAGACAATGACAAGATTTATTATCATATCAGAGTAGAATCAAATAAACTCACACCCACTGGTAACTCCGTAAAATTGACTATGACTATTAAGGGGGTTTCGAGGACATGTGTTGTTTCCTCATTAAACAAAATGCATTGAAATAATGCTTAACAGGCTCTGTTGATATTCAACATTTGCCACAGTTTTCCTTTGACGGTTGGATTAAGGAATGGACCTTTTTCACAAGACTTAGATTTAAAAACATAATATCATATGTACATTTATATGTATTCATGTGTGTATTATAAAATGGTGGAGTACTGAAAGAACTGAAAAACAAGCTCAAGTAAAAGTACCATTACTTGCCTAAAACTGTAGTGCAAGTAGAGTTAAAAGTATCTGTTGTAGGTGTTACTCAAAGTATGAGTAAAAATTAGGCCTTTCAAAAGTACTCAAGAGTAGGGAGTAGTGAGTATCACACTGTAAAAAGCTGAATCATTTACATGTAAGTTGTGTATGTGTGTGTAAACTTAGAATTCTGTAGTGCGTTTAGCTATTGCCCAGCAGGCAAACAACGTCATAAGATGTTAATATTAGGTTAGATTTAGGCTGTGATGTCAGGTGACCAAAATTCAATGTCTAGCTAGCGTCCAAGGACAACGTTATTTTGATGTCAAATAATGACGACAAATGACTTTGATATTTGGTCAATTTTAGGTTGTTAAAAAGTGACCAAAATCCAACGTCGAGCCAACATCTTGACTTAAACCAACATCATATTGATGTCAAATACTGACATTTATTCATCAGGTATGGCAACCAAATTTCAACGTCTGATAGACGTCGTAGTGATAACGTCAACACAACGTCAAGCTGTTACATCATTAGACGTTGATATTTGGTTGATTTTAGGTTGGACATTTATGTTGGCCTGACGTTAAGTTCAGACGTCAACCCGATTTTCATTTCCAAACAAAATCCAACATCCTCATGACTTTAGGGTACAACATCAATCTGACAACATGTTGAAATCTTGTCTGCTTGGTGTTTAAGGCCATTTCAGTCATCATAAAGTAAACATTCACCATCTTTTCATCAGAGACATGCATCTAAACAGGTCTTTGGGTCATTGCATGTAACAATTTTGGACATCTTCTTGGATACTTTTAATGCTTCCAAACAGTTTGCCGCAATTATAAATTGCCCATGTCTTGAGGTAGTTCAATATGTTGCGATTTACCTTCTATGTGCGATTTGATTGGATAGGAATCAAAAGACAACTCGGCCAATCCCCATAGATAAGAAAAAAAAAAGTAGTGACTGCAGGTTGAAGGAAAATAGTGGAGTAAAAGTACAGATACTGCACTAAAAATGTACTCAAGGGAAAGTCAAAGTAAACATTTTTAAAACTACTTAGAATATTACAATTTCTGAAAAAAAACTACTCAATAACAGTAAATTAAGTATTTGTAATAAGTTTCTTTACACCACTGGTATTATATCAAATTACAAAAAACACACTAATTATGAGGGGTTTCTAACACAGCATTTATAGGGACAGGACAGCAAATTTAACATTCTCTCTTCTGGCTCCCATTTTCAGTTTCACACTATTTCTTTTCCTTTTTTTCTGAAAGTCTTGATAACACAATCGTGAACTTTTTCTTTTAATATTTCAGCAAATATGATCATTAAAAAAAATAAATAAATTAAAACTCTCTCATTCTCTGCGCTCAAAGTTTACCCACTTATGATGACTTCCACTACCGAAAAACAAGGAAATGTGAAAAGGGTCCATAGGGGTTGGGTAAGACCACATATTAAGAGTTTTTTCACAGTATAAAATACGTTACGTCTATAGAGAGTCCTTGTAAAACATATACCCAAGTATATGTGTGATATACTGAGACATATGAATGTATATGTGTGAGCCTGAGGTGTGTATGATCAGTCATTGTGTGCCACACATCACAAAATGGCCTCTACTTTGACAAGCCATCGTGGCAGGAAAGCCTCCTTCCTTAGAAATGGCAGAATGAATAAAAGATAAATGGCTGTCTACAGTCTACCTTGCCCAAAGGAGATGAAGGTCAGCATCGTCAAACCTACGTGTGCACACACGCCACATTAGCATTCACATTTCTTTTTGGCAAGATGGCAAACGACTGCATGCCTTCTATCATATTCCAAGAAATGCAGATGTGCGATTGGAGAAATATTCATCCACTGGTGATTTGAAAGCTGTGTGATTTCCAGCAATGTTTCCAGCGTGCAAAATGAGTGGAAAGCATGGAGATTTCTTGAATCAGAGCTGCATGAATGAGCCACGCTTCAACAGGAGCCCGTCCGCGTGTCTTTTGATTTTCAGTGTGGACTGAAGCTGGGAGAGATCTTGTTTGTGGAAACGCGCAGCGAAGATTCATTTGCAGCATGGAGATATTATTGTGACACAACAGGGGATTGAAAAAATAATGGCTGTTTCCAAAAATACAGAAACCCACAGAGGCGATGTGAGACAATTTTTTCCTGTCTTTTTTGTTTACTTGAAAGCACTCATTTTTCAAAAGTTATCTTAAAAATAAAGCAAGCCATCTTGTGTTTTGCTTTAGTTCTGCTTAAAGGGTCCTTTTATGCATTTTACGGTTTGAACTTGCTTTAATGCATAATGCTGCTGTTTGAGCATGAAAAAGATTTGGGGATTTGGAAAGCATAAAGCCACTCAAAAGTGCATTATTTCAGCAGGAGATATTACTTAACTCCTTTAAATGCCTTGGTTGTAGCTCTGCAGATGTTTTGTTTCTTGATGAAAGAGTAACCGGGGCACAAACTGTAAAGGTACCTGTTCTGAGAAGTGGGTGGAGCTCATGACTGAAGCTCTGCACAAGACTTTTGGCCAGCGGAGAAATTAAAATGGTCGTGCCCAACTGAGTCTGGTTCTCTCAAGGTTTTTTTTTTCTTCACTCCCATCAGGTGAAGTTTTTTTCCCTCTCCGCTGTCGCCATTGGCTCGCATGGTTCAGGATTGGCAGAGCTACGCATCGATGAACTCTATTTGAACGCTCAGTAATGATTTTAAATCACACTGAACTGAGCTAAACTGAACTGAACTGAACTTAAACACTAAAAACTGAACTACACTGTACCAGTTACTATGACCATTTATGTGAAGCTGCTTTGACACAATCTACATTGTAAAAGCGCTATACAAATAAAGCTGAATTGAATTGAATTTGCATGTAATGGTTTTACTTTATGTGAAGTTTCTCAAACTAATTTCGAGAGGAGCACGTGATAGGATTGACTACAGCTGATCCCTATCACTAATCACTAACTAGCCAATCGGATCACTCTAAATTCAATATAAATATCCAGCCTAAACTTCAATACTCATCTTCGTTTTGGAAACCCCCCCATCCATCCCTTCTCCCTCCTCCTCAGTTTGGGCGACACGGTGGCTTGGTGGCTAGCACTGTTGCCCCACAGCAAGGAGGTCATTGGTTCAACACTAGCTGAGCCAACCGATACTCTCTGTGCGGAGTTTGCATGTTCTCTCCGTGTTCGCGTGGGTTTTCCCCGGGTACTCCGGTTTCCTCCCACACTCAAAAACTATGCAACAAAAGTTAAAGTCACAAGCACTTACTACAAACTAGCACAACTAGTGATCTATTTTGGGAAGCTATCGAGAACTACCTGATCTCATATCCCTCCAAATGCTTATTGACCAGGCGGGAGCCTTGGGCTCATCTATCACCGAGCTCAGGGTTCTCTCCCGGGACAGCATGCCAAACTAGCTCAAATAGTCAAGCATTATCTAAGTGTGAACTCTTGAAAGTAGGCTATTTAAGAAATGTATCTGTACTAGAGATGTGCGGATCAGCTGAAATGTCACCCGAATCCACGGCTTCATACTAATCATCTACCCGCCTGCACATTTAATTTTATGTGATATATCCACACCCGATCATCACTTCAATAATTCTAATTCGTTGTTTTAAGCATAACGATAGGTCAGCGTGAGATCGTTCAATATTAACAAGCGATTAAGAGAGTGGAAGTAAACTCCATTTCTCTCTCTCTCTCTCACTGTGGCTCATTTGACCTGCTGGCGTGACTTTCTTCTCCTCTCGGCTGTTACAGTGATACTTCTGGATACAGACACGAGCGCGTGTCTGCAGCGTTTTCTCCACCATGCCTATTATGGATCAGCTGTGATTGCCGCTGCTGTTTATC
The DNA here is from genome assembly GCF_052040795.2 of Danio rerio. Taxonomy (NCBI): domain Eukaryota; kingdom Metazoa; phylum Chordata; class Actinopteri; order Cypriniformes; family Danionidae; genus Danio; species Danio rerio. The sequence goes on from NC_141034.1 coordinate 51,513,232, forward strand.
GGTCTCACTCATCTGTGAAAGGCGCAAGCACGTAAGAGCCAATCGCAGCCCTTTCTGTTGAACACATAACCAATCAAAGGGGTGTAAGAAACTTGGTAGACAAGGCTCAGTAAGCGAGCGGGATATTTGTATTTGTTAATTTGCTATAAATGCTCGTGTTGTTTATAGGTACAGTTTATATATTTGACTGTTTGTATTAAAGGACAAAATTGTATTACAAATAGTGGTCACACTTTACAATAAGGTTCATTAGTTAATGTTAATTAATGCATTTACTAACATGAACAAACAATGAACAATACATTCACCACTGTATTTGTTCATATTAGTTAACGTTAGTTAACAAAAATACTGTTGTTCATTGTTAGTTCATGTTAACTCATGGTGCATTAACTAATGTTAACAAGTATGGACTTGGTTGTTAATAATGCATTAGTAAATGTTCAATTATGATTAATAAATGCTGTACATGTGTTGTTCATGATTAGTTCATGTTAGTAAATGCATTAACTAATGAACCTTATTGTAAAGTGTTACCCATATAGTATATAAATATAAATATATGTATACATTTTAATACAAGAATTGCTGCTGTGAGGAAAATATAAAATTGTATATGGAAAGCATCGTCAATGCACTGTGATGCACCGAGATATCGAATTGAACTAAATCGATGGCATGATAATCGTAACCAAACCGTGAGACCAGTGTAGGTTCACACCTCTACTATTTACCCACAAATATAGCATTTTATTCGTGCATGCTGTGAACACAGCATTACACTGAAAAAATGATTAATTGGATTTACAAATTTTTTTAGGGTAAGTATTTGCAAACATTTTATATTCACCTTATTCTCCGCTGACGAGCGGGCGCTGCCATTTTAATCTTTTTGTCTCGCGACTTCCGGTCACATTCACTTCCATTTATTTTTTGACGTTAAAAACTGCTTATTACGCTGCTTGATGTTGCAATTTGATATTTTCTTATTATATTATTCTACTTGGTCTGTGTAGTCATGCAAACATTTGTTTGTAGAGCAAGTAGTTTGACCATTTTCTGCCGTTTATTATTCCTAGTCATTTCTCCCATAGGCGACTGTATCGGAAGTTCTAAGACAATCACGAAAACAGGCGCACTTCCGCATTTTAGAATAAGGTCAATAGGCTGAATTTAAACAAACAAACAAAGTTGAACATAACTAACGGTGCTTTCACACCTGTGAATCAATTCATTTGATCCGAAACAGGGATTAAAATTGTTACAACGTTGCTCTTTGTTCTTGGTGCGGTTCGCTTTTACATGGCAAAGTTTCTAAACAGACCAAAATAGCTAAAAGAAGTCACGTGTGAGTAAATTCTCCTCACATTCACGGTTTATTCTGCAGAGACTTGCTCAGCTGGTGGTGGTTTGATGGTGTTTGACAGGGTGTGCCTGACGTGTCCGGGGAGGGGTAAGAAGGGTAAGCAAAGTATTCAAGTATTCAAGTATTCAACGCTTTTTGACTACAATCGATCCGCTCCAGAGTTTGTTTCAATTAAGCTGAGACTACCTCATTCAGGCGATCTTGGACCGATTAATTTGGCGCGGATTCGAGCGCGATTGCTGGTTTCACATATGCCAAACGAACCACGCTAACTAGGCAAACGAGACAGGTTTCAAAACAAAAGTCCAGGTGAAAAAGCACCGTAAATTTAATTTATTTTTGTTTTTAATTCAGCCCTTATGAATTGTCTGCAACCATTTTCCTTAAAAAAATTAGTAAATCCAATGAATCTTTTTTTTTTTTTTTTTTTAACCGTAGTACATCGTTAATTTCCCAAATGATGCATTGTACTATGGTACTTCAGCCGTGAGCTATGTCAGGGTTCAGGAAATGAATCACAGAACAATAGTACATCTCTTGAAATTTTCAGGTACTAATATGGACCCTACAGCAGGTACAAGCACCCCAGTGACAGAGTGATCCATCTGCGCATTCTCTCCCTGCAAAACTCTCCAACAGAGAAGCACATTTACAAAACTGCAACGACCTTCCCGTCTTATTTGTCCAACCTTCATCCCTAAGAGGGTTTCTTATAGGTGAGGGCTATTAAATATATATCTGTCCTCTTATGTATGACACAAGCAAACCCTCTGCTACAGAAGGTCACTGATAATGGACCCATCATGCAACTGTTTCTCATCTCAGTAAACATGTGAAAGGAGTGTGTGGCTGCTTTTGGTGGTAATAGCTGTCTGAAAAAGGTCTTACGAGAACTGAGATTCAGCTTCGTGTGTGTTTCTGCATGAATGAGAGGTTGATGGCATCGCTCACACACAGGACATGTGAAGCTGATGCAATGGTTGATCGCTCACCCTGATGGAAAATCTGTGCATCTTTTTACATCATTACAAGTTTGTGATGGGCATTTTTAGGACATCTATTTAAATGAATATGCCAAAGAGACTGTGGCTACAGTGTGAATTATAGTTGGTGGAATATTATGTGAGCATGGATCACACTTAAAAAAGGACTCATTGGATTTATTTATTTATTTTTTTTTTTAAGTTAAGTGGTTGCAAACAATTTATATGGGCTAAATTTAAACAAACAAATGTGATTTAGTAATGTCCAGCTTGATATGTTTTTTTTTTTTTTTTTAACTCAGCTTATATAAATTGTTTGCAACAGTTTCAAATGAATCATTTTTTTTCAGTGCACAAAACTTGTCTTAAGGGTTAGTTTTCTGAAATGGAGATTTTACGTTATTTGAAAGCCAAATAAATATTATGTATTTATGTATTTATGTGTGCTTTCCGTTGATGTATTTTTTGTTAGCATAGGAGATTTGAAAACCTGGAATCTACAAGGTTAACAAAAATAAAAATACATCTAAATACTTAGAAAACTGCCTTTACATTTATAAGAACTTACTATGCATATTGCTTAACAAAATTATGTTTTAATCTATTTATATTATAATGTGTACTAAAAGTGTATTATTTGTAAAATGTATTTATAATGTAACACATTTATGGTATTTTCTAATGATTTTTCGCACAAATAAATAATAATTTAGACCCATAAAATGTATTTTGGGCTATTGCTAAAAATATAGCCATGCAAGATAAAACTAAACTAATATATTAAGTCATATTGACAAAATGAATATTTTTATCTGTTTATCAGTGAATTAAATAGATTCTTTGATCATTTTTGGTGCATTTTAACATCATTAAAATCAATAAAATAAACTAACTATAAACAGTTGAGGTCAGAATTATTATAAATTTATAAATATTTTATATTTTACATTTATAAATAAATTAGTTTTAATACCTCATAACAGTTTTATTTTATCTTTGCCATGATGACAGTACATAATATTTGACTAGATATTTTTTTAAGACACTTAAAAGCTTAACTACATTTAAAGGCTTAACTAGCTTAATTAGGTTAACTAGGCAGGTTCGGCTAATTAGGCAAGTTATTGCATAATGATGGTTTGTTCTGTAGACTATCAAAAAAATAATAATAATAATAATAATAACTTAAATGGGCTAATCATTTTGACCTTAAAATGGTTTTGAAAAAAGTAAAAACTGCTTTTATTCTAGCCCAAATAAAACAAATAAGACTTTCTCCGGAAGAAATAATATTATCAGACATACTGTCAAAATTTTCGTTCTCTGTTAAACATAATTTGGGAAATAAAAAAATAAAGAAATTCAAAGTTATTAATATATATATATATATATATATATATATATATATATATATATATATATATATATATATATATATATATATATATATATACAGTTATTTTGGTGACTGTCACTTTAAATTCAAATGAGATTGTGCTCTTTTCAAAAGAGGTATTAAAAAACTGCCTGTGTGTCAGCAGTGGCATATTCAAAAACAAGACTATTGTCCTATGCCAATGAGGGAGAGATCATTACTAGTGGGCGGGGGGTTCCCCCTCTGATGACATGTACAAAGGTAGAATATCAATCAAAGTGTGATTATAACAATTTAAATTAATACAATTTTACCATTAGAAGCTGGTTGTATTCACAGGTGGTTGCCACACAACTGTGTTCAAACCCCTTATGAAAGTGATTTTTGCATGAACAGACTTCTTTAAAACAAGCCTTTCAATTAAAATGTTGTCATCACATTTAAAAAAAAAAAAAAAAAATCGATTAAATTTAGTGTCCTTAAATGCAAATTCTGTATCCAGTGTGCTCTGCATTGAAATAAGCTAAACTTTTAAAAGCATTCACTTGAATTCAGTGGCACACAAACCTGCACTTCACCATCTGACCGTGTGCCAGATCCTCTTGAAACGCTTCAGAATATCTGTATTCTTTGACAAGCATCACAAATGCAGCGTTAAGCACAAAGACATTTAGTACAAGCCATAAAACCATTCTCAAGTGGCCTGTGTGATTTACTTTGAAGCAAAACTCAGCCCATCGTCCTGGCAGCCCAGAGGAACGACACAGAGGAAAAACAGGTTTGATCTCGCTCTGTTTGAAATGGCTTTAAAGCGCACGGCCACCTGCATTCATATCTGCATGTTTGATCCGCTGTGTGTCGTGTACATGACTGCCATTCACTCGCTAATCTGTTCAGATAAGAAATGCAGTTCTGTCTAAAGGTGGGGTCTAGAATGGTGGCATTAATAAAAACAGCTTGAGGGACAGCTCGTTAACATTAATGAGCCGGTTTGATGAGGAAATAATCATCTCATTAAGGAACAATAATAAAACAGGTATTAAAGATGCTGTAAGTCGTTAATTAGGGGGAATATCAGAGATGAAATCTAATTATCTGTGATCACTCACCGGCACTTTTCTTGTTTAAAACATATACTGTGTGCATATTTGAACTTTCTCATTCTTACTTGATTTAAAGACACAGTGGAGCCATAAATGAAAAATCTTTCTTCATGGACTCATTTTGATTACTTTTTTAGCCAAAGTTAATATAATCCAAAACAACAACAACTACAAGAATGATAACAACAACAACAACAACAACAACAAATAATAATAAAATTTATTTCATTCATAAAAAAATATTGTTTAACAAAAAATAAAACAATAAAATAAATAAATAAAAACTAATGAAAAAAAAACACTACAAACAATATAATAATAATAATAATAATAATAATAATAATAATAATAATAATATTACAAATAACAACAACCACAACAACAGCAACAACAACAAAACTACAACAACAACAACAATAATAATATTAATAATAATAATAATAATAATAATAATAATAATAATAATAATAATAATAATAATAATAATAATAATAATAATAATTTTATTTAATTACAAATATCAATAAAATCTACAAAAATAAAGTAATAAAACAAACAACAAAAATAAACCACCACCACCAACAACTAATCATAATAATACCAATAATAATAATTTTATTTAATTAAACATAATCAAATAATGAAACAAACAAACAAACACCACGACAAACAACAATGACCACAACAAACAACAACAGCAATAATAATAATAAAAATTAAATTAAAAAAAATCTATAAAAATTAAATAATGAACAAACAAAAACCAAAACAACAAATAACGATAATACAACAACAATAACGATGATGATAATAATAATAATAATAATATTATTATTATTATTATTATTATTATTATTATTATTATTATTATTATTATTAATAATAATAATAATAATAATAATAATAATAATAATAATAATAATAATAACCAACAACAAACAATACATTCATTCTTATATTAATTTCTTTTTGGCGTAGTCCCTTTATTATTCAGTGGTCATCGCAGTGGAATGAACCTCCAAATTATCCAGCAAATATTTTACATAGCAGTAGCCCTTCCAGCCAAAACCCAGCACTGGGAAACAGAATAATATAAAAATAAAATAAAATAATGAAACAAACAAACAATCAAATAAACAAACCACCACCAACAATAACAAAAAAACAAGTTATCATATGGACGGTGAGTATGAATTATAAAAGCAATCAACCAGTCTCCAATTACCTGTACACTAACTTCAGTAAGAAACGGGCTTTTTTATTCATCATGTACATTTCAAGCAATCTCAAACTGCATCATAACAAAGCACAGCTGCAGCTCCATATTGCACTTGCAATATTTATCTCTCGTCTGTATTCTGATTACATAGCAAGCTCAAGGATGCAGACGGTATACCATAAATAAATAAGACAATGATGTCAGGATTTTGTTCGCAGACTGCAGAGTATGATGAAAACGGATCATTTGTGTTATGAAAGCAAAGCAAGTTTTTAGTTTTGCAAGTAGGTGCTGGTTTCCATTTTAATGCTGCTTTTAATGATGGCAGATGTTTCTCTCTGTGAAACACTGTTAAGCATATGGATGCACAAAATAATACTGTGTTAAAAATCTTTTGGGATCAACCTTAAAGGGGTGATCCAGAGAGTATTTAAGGCTTGGTTATGTTTATAAGATGAAAAGCTATGTGTGCTCATGCTACATTTGTAGAAAATCACTTTTTTTTCCCTATATCTTACTTATGCAGCTATTCAGCTAACATGACAACGATTGTCATATTTCCTAGTTCCTCCAAAAGCCCGCCTTCAAAAGGCTCTGATTGGTCAGCTAATAAAATGTGCTGTGATTCGTGGATCGGCTCGGATCCTATTTTAGGATATAACTCAGGTTTTTGAGCAAATTTTGCTATTATTATTCATTTATTTGTTTGCTGGAAATTAGAACTGAATTTAGAAACAGTTTTGAAACGAATATTTGCTCTTAATAAACAAAAGTATTTATTTATAGACTAATTGATGTCTGTGCGTAAAGATTTCCCTATCCAAGAGCGACAGTGAAAGTGATCCGTTATCTCTCATTCTCACGCAGTAGATGCTCTGTTTAACAGTTTTCTAACTGTTTGCTTGTGAAATGCTCATTTTTTCCTCTTAGACTTACTTTACGTCCTGTAAATAGCGAATGCGCTCTTGGCGCGACGCAGCTGCTCTTAAAGGGAATGGGAGATGAGACTCTAATTGGTTTATTCTTTAAACACACCTATAACTCATTAAGAAAATAAACTCAACCCTTTTAGACCATGCGCCACGGCGCAAGGCAGATTTCCCGTCCTTAAAATAGCAAAAATGCGTTCTGACACGCCCTGAAAGCGTTTGCGCCCTGCGTTTTGCACTTTGCGCATGGACCGTCAAAATAGAGCCCGGTATGTTTTTTCACCTGCTTTCATTTGCTTACAGTTTAATTTGCTTTTATTTATCTTAAAATGGTTTAATGATCTCTTTTTATGACATTGCTTTAATGGGAGATGAACTCTCCATTTATGTGCTGGTTACTGGTGATCCGAGAGATCCTTAGCCAGGACAGACTACTGTGCATATTTTTGATACGTGACAATAATTATTTTTCAAAAGTCAATTGCTTTTCTTTCTTTTTTAAGAAATGTTTTGTTTAATAAACAGTACAGTATACAGCTATACTTTGCTTGTTTTGACATTTAAAATTTGTGGCTAAGAAATAATTATTGTTTAGTGTGGTTATAGAGATCAATTTGGTAAATCCTTATCTTTGAGCTCTGAAAAGTCATGTGAAATAAAAACTAATTCTAATATAACACTATAAAACCACAACCTATTTGCCATGCTAATTAAACAAGTTCATACTCGACAAACAAAAAGTGAAATGAATGAGGAGGCATGGAGACATGTAATTTTGACATGCAAGTAATTTTAGCATGTCAAAGTCAAAGTTATGCATATAAAATATATTTTCCCAACAACAAAATTATGGCTAGTAAAAATGCAGAGTGGCTAGTAACATTGGAAAACTACTAGCCACAGTGGCTGGTGATTAAAAAAAGTTAATGTCAAGCCCTGTTTATAATAATCGGCCTATATATATATATATATATATATATATATATATATATATATATATATATATATATATATATATATATATATATATATATATATATATATATCAGCTGTCGGCCTCCAAATCTGAAGAGTTATCGGTTATCGATATCGGCCAAAAAATCCATATCGGTGCATCCCATGCATTTAATTTATGATCTGCAAAGAGAAGGAATAGATTTAGTCCTGCAAAAATCACCACACAGCAACACTAAAACCAAATGGAAGCCAATTGCATGGCTTTTTTGTGTCAACACCAAAGCTAACGATGATATTTTGTACAGTATATAGTTCAGTCCAACAGCAGTGGATCAGGCTCTTTGCGCTGACTCTCCTCTGTGTTCTCATAGTGCATCGCTCTACATGCTCTATACATCAAACACACAGCCGGCTTCAGTCTGAGGTCAGCGACTCCACTCTTTAAGGGCACGCGGCCAGCGCACGGCTGTCAAGCTCCAGCACTGCGGAAATGGACGTGTGAACGCAGTGGGCCGTAAAGTCTCTCTCTTTTGCTGCGCCTGACCACCTAACATCCCGCTGGAGAATTTCACAGGCAGCGCATTCAATAACAATCTACCTGCTGCTGGATATCCATATGACTTGTTCCAATGACGAATTTACAACTGGCTGGCAGGCTATAATTCAGACTCCCCCAGTGCGATGTGCGGAAGGAAAACTTTGCATTTGCCTACTTGCTTTGCCCTTTTTTTTCCCCCATCGTCTTCATTGTTTTTGTCTTTCTCCGAGTCTCAGTAGTGCTAGCTTTATTCTACATAAAGTAAGTCATCTTCTCCAGCTGTCTACTTCCCGTTTCACCTCTAATTTGATTTCCACACTCTCTTTTCTCCTGTCACAGGCTCCTTCTATTCTCCTCTCTTACCCCTGTCCCTTTATCTCTGATTTCTCACTTTTCGCAGACGCTGGTGCACCTTTGAGGAGCTCATTACCTGCCGGTAGATGCGGATGTGGCTTCTCTTCAGGCTTGGGGGTGACAGTGACATTAAAACAGCTCAGGGTCTTATTATCACTCTTCGAAAACCCGCAAAAGAACAACCTCCCTCTTTTCCTTCTCGCTCTGTCTGTCTTTCAGCGGGGGGGAACATACAAATTGTTTTTCTGAATTTTGAATTGGTAATGCTTGGATTTTGTATCTCAAGTAGGATTGGCACACACTGGTGAAAAATAAAGGATTATTTTGACAAATATTGTTCATTTAAGGGGGTGTTTTTGCAGTGGTTCAAGCTGCAGATTTGCTGAATGGCTAATGGTGATGTTATTAGCATGATGGTGCAAAAACTGTAGATTTCTATTTAGAAACCAACTTCTAATACTGACACCAACAACAGAAATAAGTGCGGTTAGAATATCAAAATATCCTATTGTACATATGTAAGACAGTGTTGCTATTGTGACTATATTGCATACAGATAGAGACAGAGAGAGAGAGTAAGCTACCTTCTTTTGTCACCTTTACACCTTTGTTGCCTACTTTTGTTAACTGTTATCTTTTTTTGTTTTTTCTTTTCAATTCAATTCAATTCAGCTTTATTTGAATAACGCTTTTACCATGTAGATTGTGTCAAAGCAGCTTCACATAAATGGTCACAGTAACTGGAACAGTGTGGTTCAGGTTTTAGTGTTTAAGTTCAGTTCAGTTCAGTTTAGCTCAGTTCAGTGTGATTTATTAATTAATGAGAGTTCAAACACTGAAGAGCCAATTCATCGATGCGTAGCTCTACCAATCCTGAACCATGCGAGGCAGTGGCGACAGCGGAGAGGGAAAAAAAACTTCACCTGATGGGAGTGAAGAAAAAAAAACCTTGAGAGAACCAGAGTCAGTTGGGCACGACCATTTTAATTTCTCCGCTGGCCAAAAGTCTTGTGCAGAACTTCATTCGCCGTGGTTTAGGCTGGAAGATGGCCTCAGTGAATCATGTACGGTGGCTGGTGGACTTGGACGTTATCCAAATTTTGATACCGTCAAATCTCCTCCCTATTTTACCTCGGTATACTGTATTACCGTGCATTATAACAAAAAATAAGATGTAAGGCTCAGATAGCATCACCAAACTGTTGGCTTGTGCCTAAACCATTCAGAAACGGAATACCGTATATGCGAACTTCGGTTCGCGGTCACCTGTTTTTTGCACAATTTGCAAATTGTCTTGTTCATATTAAAGATCTGCAAGGGACTAAATTGTAGGTGGGGTGATATGTTTGCGGACAGAAGAGCAAAACCAAAAACCACCCAGCTAGATGATACAGAGTCCAGACAGCCTATAACAAGCTGTCTGTATAAACACAGTCACATACATAGAAACACAGCACCACGTTCTCTCTCATTCACACACATACACACACACACACACACACACACACACACACACACACACACACACACGCACACACACACGCACACACACACACGCACACACACACACACGTGCGCGCGCATAGACAAAACCAAGCCAGCGACGGACAGCATCACGCTCTCTCTTTATCTCTTTCTCTCTCGCTCTCATTCACACACATACACACACATACACACACACACACACACATAGACAGCACCAAACAAGTGACACACAGCATCACGCTCGCTCTCTTTCATATACATACATACATACATACACACACACACACACACACACACACACACACACACACACACACCCATAAACAGCATCCATGCGGATGTGCGCATGCTCGCTGACTCTGAAGCGGACTGGGACAAAAATTCATCCCTGGCACTGTAGCCACATCAGCCCACATTACCACACCGACACAACCCACCCACCCACGGACACGAACATTTACTATTTATTTTGGTGTACACATGGTGAAATAATATGACATTCTTGCCGGATTTTGATTACGTCCGGGTAACCTCGGATTGGGTCGGGCCATCTTGAAATCAGGCGGCCATCACCAATTGGGCCAAATGCGTAACATTTATTATTCTTATTTTTTTTTTTATCATCATCATAATATCACATCTAGCAAGACATAAAAGCTGCCTGCACGAAAGAACAATACATATTAAAAAAAAAAAAAAAAACTGACCGGCCCACATTTAAAAATTGGTCCGGCCCTTTTGGCATTTGCCAGAATTGCCAGATGGCCAGTCCGCCCCTGCTCTGAAGCGATATTGTTAGACCGCCTGTTACTGTTCAAATAACACCAGAGTTACCGAGCACTCTCTTGCTTTATTCAGAAATTTTGGAAAAGAGGAACTCTAGTTTTTATTTATCATGTCTCTCTTCTCATTCGGTCGAAACACGAAATACTCCCAAACTGCAGAGGTTGTGTTCTTTTTCGAGACCAGGTCACTTGGTGCACAACTCGCCATCACTCCACACTGTCCCGTGATGAAAATCATGCATACGCATTTTTAGGCATTAAATAAATAATATCTCCTATTTAATACTTGTCTCCTATATAAGTGCATTGTTTTTTATGACGGTATAACGGTTTCGAAACTGATACTGTTGATATTTTTAGATCCTTTGGTCTACCATATTACCGCATTACCGGTCAAGCCTAGTGGCTGGGAAGTGCAAAACAACATTAAAAAGTGTGAAACACTTTTACAAAGCTCAAGACAAATGTACATTTTGGAAAACATTTTTGTCATAAGACACAGTTACATAGGAAAAACGATTTTACCAAGGACAAAACAAATGTACATTTTAGAAAAAACATAACAAGATGAAAAACACTTTTACCAGTCCCGAAACAAATTTACAATGACAGATTCTTTAAAGAAAGGGAATGTATCACACACCGGAAGTGATGCTGAATGTACCACACACTGGAAAATATCAGCTCGTGTTTGACTTAGTAGACACAAGAGTCTACAACTCTAAAAATCATGGTTTGACCAACTGCGATAAAACATTGTTTTGTCATTTAGAGCTATTCTGAGAAAATGTTAGCATGAGAGTATCTAGAAACATGTACATGTACACAAGTACATGGAAAAAAGTTAACATCAGTCCACAACCAAAGCACATATATTGACTGATAAAGATATCAAAATCGACCTCAACATATAGTCCTAAATAGCTCAGTTTGATAGGTCAATTGATACCTTTTGACTTTGAATCCAATTGATGAAATGTAAATATTAATTATTTCTCTACATTAATTTTGGTTATACACTGTTCTGCCACACAAATATTAAAATCAATAACGTTTACAATGACACTGACACCAAGTAATAAGAATATTTATTTGGTACGGGCATGCTTTGTTGCTGTGAAAAGTGACTAATCTGCAAATCTGCAAATGTGAATAGTTTACATCTAGAAAAGGGTCACCAGTTAACACGGACACCAGTTAAACCGTAACATCGGCTTTATTCAGTTTAATTTTAAGAATCCTCAAGCAGATGTTTACACTATGTATTCTTGACATCATGTCCATGATTACAGCATATGAGTGGCCCTCGTTAAAATATTGAACACACTGATGCAGTATGTGTGGTGTTTATGTTTGGTCCGTGTCCTTTACAAACTCTAAACATCGACCACACGTAAAGCAAAACTGCGACAAGCTGCTCATGTATTTGCCACAAAATGGGCAAAACATAGTTTTTAAGGTCACACTTTACAATAAGGTTCATTAGTTTATGCATTTACTAACATGAACAAACAATGAACAATACATTTACTACAGTATTTATTCATGTTAGTAAATGTTAGTTAATGAAAATTTTATTGAAAAGTTCATTGTTAGTTCATGTTTACTCATGGTGCATTAACTAATGTGTACACGCATGGACTTGAATGTAATAATGCATTAGTAAATGTTGAATTATGTTTAATAAATGCTGCACAAGTGTTGTTCATGATTAGATCATGTTAGTAAATGCATTAACTAATGAACCTTATTGTAAAGTGTTACCGTTTTTAAAATGTTTTTTTTTCCTATGTAATTGTGTCTTATGATTGGTAAAAATGTTTTTCAAAATGTAAAATTTCTCTCGAGCAAGTAAAGAGTAAAAGTAAAGAGAAAGTAAAGAGTCTGAATGAAGGAGGCTTGTTCTTTATCTTTGCGCTGCAGATTGTCAGTTTAACTCCCGCTAGAGAAGCATTCAGTTTTTCCACTTACAAAGTCTGCCATGTAAAGAGCAAATGTGTCATGGCGTGACACAACTGACTCATAAAAGGCAATGGATTTGCCTTAAAATTTATTTGTTTGCAATAAATAAAACAAAACACACACACACACACACACACACACACACACACACAAACACACACACACACACACACACACACACACACACAAAAAAAGTCATATTTTTAGCTCTTCAATCATAATGAAACAATCAAATCAAACAGAAATGTAATATAAAAACTCAAATGAAATTACTGTGTAAATAAATAAATAATAAAGATAATAAATATAAACATGACAGCTGTAAAAATGTTTCGATCAAATCACTTTCAGTTCAAACAAATTCAAACTCATTTCATTAAATATGTGACTAAATGAATCTATATTTTTAAATGTGAATCTGTTGAGTTAATAATTCAATTACTCACTCATATATTGTATCATTGTGAATGAATGAATAATGATTCGCTAGCAGAAAACTGACATGTGTCGCCCCCTATTGGCACAATCTTATACACATTGCATTGATTACTTAAACAGAATTGAAAGACAAATCACCAGTGATGCATTCAACATATTTATAGGCAACTAGGAGCTTCAAACATTATATAGAAGCTGTACATTTATTAAATCACATCTGTCCGTTGATTAATAACAGCACAAGGCTACACGTCACAATATCACACAGTGCTAGACTTCAGTAATGTATACTCCAGTCAGTTTTAGCAAGGCCGGTGGAAGCGACATTCACAGTTTAAGTGCCGAAGGTCCCGTTCAGACTCAGAGGAACTGACTTTGACAGACATAACGAGTGAGAGGCTGACAAGGCCGTCTCGTCAAGAAGAACAATATTTTGGCAAGGTTCAGGCACCCTGAGGGTCAGTGACGAGAAATGAGAGGAGGACAGAGAGATTTCTTAAGGCCCAGTCACTTTTCTCCTCTGTGTCAGGCTGTTTTTAGGCACTGGCATCAGATGAATATGACTGAGCCTTTGCTCTGGTCAAGAGCTGCTGCTGACGGATGATACCACTGAGGAAAATGTAGAGAGAGAGGATGTACTACCTTATAACATTAAAGAACGAAAAGAATAAAATGTTGCATTTTAAATGTTTTTATTATGCTTTGAATGGATTTTAATGAGCAAAAGAGTCTGTATCAATCAGATGTAATACCTGATAAAATTAGAGTAAGAATGAAAAAAACAAGATAAATGGGGGAAAATGTCATGTTGCATTTTGAATTCCTTTTTCTAAAAGAGTCACAAGTCTGACCCTGTGACCACTGGCATCAACAAGGCATTTGCGCCACAGAACTATAGATATTTTCTCTTTTTCGGACAATCCTCTGAAAACCCTAGAGATAGTTGTGCGTGAAAATCCCAGAATATTTTTGAAATACTCAGACCAGCCCGTCAGGCACCAACATCCATGCCACGTTCAAAGTCAACTAAATCACCCTTTTCCCCCATTCTGATGCTCATTTTAAACTGCAGCAAAAAAAGACTGCGTCTTTACCATTTCTACATGTCTAAATGCATTGAATTGCTGCCATGTGATTGGCTGATTAGAATTTTGTGTTAACGAGCAGTTGGATAGCTATACCTAATAAGTGGCCGGTAAAGTGCCCAGTCCCCCAAAACACTGTAAGACCACAGAGGGTTAATTCTTCACAGGTTTTTAACAAGTTTGCTAGTCTATCATATTTATTGGCCGACCTAAAATATCTGCTTTGATTGATTCAAACATTGTATATGCCTGGAGGACTTTGGTTTATTTTGTACTGTATGTCTAGATGTCTGTTTTCTGCTGTCAAAGCAAAAGCACTTCCAAATGATGGGGAACGAGGCTGGAATCGATACAGTACAACCAATGTAAATTTTAGGGCTTGTGTACACCAGGACGATTTTCAATTAAGCTTGTTGTCAGCATTTTTTGAGATGCTTTTTTTTGGCATTCATACCCAAGCAATTTTCATTGGTGACTAGCAGAGTAAACATGCTAAATTACTCTGACATTGGATGCCGATTAATGAAAACAAAAATACCCCAGTATGCAAGGTGGCGCAGAACAACTTTACGCTTCTGACATTTTAAGTCTTAAAATCTGCATGAAACAGCTGCATGAAACAGAAGTTAAGATTGTCCTTTTCCCCAAATCAAGACGTACATCCAGTTGAAACAGTCCTGAAATGAATATTAAATGTAAAGCAATGCATGATTTTGTCCTTTTAGAACCGGTTAGAGAATTAAAAAATGAGCATTGCTACCAAAAACAGATGGACAAAGTGGCAACCTAGGCTCATTCTGAAAATTAACCCCTATATACATTCTGAAGAGCGCCAAATATGTCCCAGGAAGTACATTCTTTTGCAGTTTTTGTTTTCTCAAATCCAACAGAGGCCGCTGTGTACACTTTTTGAGATCTCAAATTTCTCTTGTGCAATTTGTGCCTGCTGTTCTCGCATAAATCCACCGCTGTCAATTGACTGACTAACCTGCCCACCTCCTTCCCTAAACCCAACCAACAGTGTTTTCAAAAGTACAGACTGACCACCCACCCACTTCCCTAAACCCAACCGAAAGCAATACAGAGAAACAAAAAGCCCTCATCTGATTTTTAACACATTTTCAGATTTTATCACATTCTCACCCTGTTATTTACTGGTTAATTTATTTTTTTGGCTTCCGTTTATGTGTTCTTCTGTTTTCTGACGATGTACATGGCAAGCTAACTGGACAAACTGGTAACAGCAGGAAAGCCATCCATACTGAGGTAAGCGGTCAGCTGGTAAACAACATCACACCGGCCTATCGTTCGTTTTAAAGACGAAATGCAGCTATAAATACTTCTGGCTACATAACTCGTGATCTCCAAAAATGTAAATAGGGCCACGTTTTTAGAATAAGCCTATTCTGCCATTAGACAACAACGATAGTGTTGACGATGCAGAATACGCAATGCATTTGCCACAAACGGGTTGGCCAATCAGAGAGGAAAAAAACAGTGTGCAAATTGACATCATAAAGCGAAAACTCCAGCTTCTAACGTGTCCTTGGTCTTCCCCAAGGCATCCTCCTGGGGGGACATGCCCTAAGTAGGCATCCAGGAGGCATTTGAAACAGATGCCCGAGCCTGCTCAGCTGACTTCTTTCGATGTGGAGGAGCAGCGGCTATACTCTGAGCACCTCCCGGGGGACAGAGCTCGTTACCCTATCCATAAGGGTGCGCCCTGCCACCCTCGAAGGAAACTCACTTCGGCTGCTTGTATACGAGATCGTGTCCTTTTGGTCATGACCCTTTAATTGCCCCACAAAGAAAAAGAATTGGACTGCATCTTTTATCTCCTGTCATGTCGCTAGTTAACACACTCAATGCATTTTTTTTTTCAACACATCCCATTATTTCTAAAATATCAACCAC
Source organism: Danio rerio (assembly GCF_052040795.2). NCBI lineage: Eukaryota > Metazoa > Chordata > Actinopteri > Cypriniformes > Danionidae > Danio > Danio rerio. Next base: position 51,529,725 of record NC_141034.1, read on the forward strand.
TACCAAATGGTTGATTTGTCGGTTTATGGTAAAAGTACCTGATTTAATACATATACTATGAAAAATTTGAAAAATCTGAAGTGTAAGACCAATTTATTCAAAAGCATAATCCAAATTAAAGCATTTTGTTTACTAAGCCATCTTTATTAGTTTTATGTATGCCATAAAATATTTCAGATTCTCATTTAAAACATTCGAAACCGAAAAGCACCCAGCTATACAGAGTCCAGACAGCCTATAACAAGCTGTCTGTTTAAACACACACACACATAAGCACCAAGCACACACACACAGACAAAGCTCTCTCTCTCACTCTCTCATTCACGCGTGCGAGCACTAACACACACACACACACACACACACACACACACACACACACACACACACACACACACACACACACACAAGCACCAAGCACACACACACAGACAAAGCTCTCTCTCTCACTCTCTCATTCACTCGTGCGCGCACTAACACACACACACACACACACACACACACACACACACACACACACACACACACACACACACACACACACACACACACACACACAAGCACCAAGCACACACACACAGACAAAGCTCTCTCTCTCACTCTCTCATTCACTCGTGCGCGCACTAACACACACACACACACACACACACACACACACACAAGCACCAAGCACACACACACAGACAAAGCTCTCTCTCTCACTCTCTCATTCACTCGTGCGCGCACTAACACACACACACACACACACACACACACACACACACACACACACACACACACACACACACACACACACACACACACACACACACACAAGCACCAAGCACACACACACAGACAAAGCTCTCTCTCTCACTCTCTCATTCACTCGTGCGCGCACTAACACACACACACACACACACACACACACACACACACACACACACACACACACACACACACACACACACACACACACACACACACAAGCACCAAGCACACACACACAGACAAAGCTCTTTCTCTCTCACTCTCTCATTCACGCGTGCGCGCACTAACACACACACACACACACACACACACACACACACACACACACACACACAAGCACCAAGCACACACACACAGACAAAGCTCTTTCTCTCACTCTCTCATTCACGCGTGCGCGCACTAACACACACACACACACACACACACACACACACACACACACACACACACACACACACACACAACACACACACACACACACACACACACACACACACACACAAGCACCAAGCACACACACACAGACAAAGCTCTTTCTCTCTCACTCTCTCATTCACGTGTGCGCGCACTAACACACACACACACACGCGCACACACACACACACACACACACACACACACACACACACAAGCACCAAGCACACACACAGGCAAAGCTCTCTCTCTCTCATTCGCGTGCGCACACACACACCTCTCATTCACGCGTGCGCGCGCACACACACACACAGCAACAAACAAGTTAAACACAGCATTGCGCTATTTCATTTACACACATACATACGCGTGCTCGCTCGGGAGCTCTTTATTCGGAAATTTATTCCCGCGCCGCAGAAATCTGGTCGGGTCCCGCGGAATGCAGACCTCTAGTATAAACCATTATTTAAATGACTTTAACAGTCTAAGTTAAAGAGTTAACATAATAAGTGGTTTGATTAACAGTTCATGTATACCTAAAGACGCAATCCTGAACTTCGATGGTTGTAGGTCATCCTTTAAAACACAGCTGACCAAAAAAGTCGCATAGTGTTGCAGCATTCTTGACTTTCACAGGGTACCCCATTCATTTAATGTGTGTCCTAAAAATCGGGCTCAGCCCCCTGTGGCTGTGGGCCTGTGTGTAATCAGACTGCTGGTGATAAACGAAGTAATCTGTGGTATTGGCAACCTGCTCACTCATGCTTTCTTTTTGTGTTGGCTGGTTGGGAAGGACTGTCTGTCAAACTGATGGGGCTGTCCAGCAGACGCTCTTCACAGTGGCCTTATGGGAGAACCACAAAAAAAAAAAGCCCTGGGTTTTAATCAAAATAACAGCCTCAATTAACATTCATGGGACTTTTCTTAAAGAGATATTCATTTATTAATTTTCTTTCAGCTTTGTTCATCAGGGGTCACCACAGTGAAGTGAACCGACAACTTATTCAACATATGCTTTGCAAAGCGGACGCCCCTCCAGCTGCAACCCAGCTCTTGGAAACATCCATATACTCTCACATTCACACATATACACTATGGCCTGTTTATTCAACTCACCTATAGCACATGCCTTTGGACTGTGGGGGAAACACCCGGAGGAATTCCACGCTGACACTGGGAGAACATGCAAACACCTCACAGAAATACCAAATGGTCCAGCTGGAACTCAAACCATTGACCTTCTTACAATGTTAACCACTGAGCCACCCTGTCACCACTTAAAGAGGTAGTTCATCTAAAAATTCTGTCACCATTTAATCACCTATTCAAATTTATATGAGGTTTCTTTCTCCTGTTGAACACAGAAGATATTTTGAAAACTGTATAAAACCTGTAACCATTGACTTCAATAGTGTTTGCTTTTCCTATTATAGAAGTCAAAGGTTACAGGTTTTCAGCTTTCTTCAGAGTATCTTCTTTCAGGTTTAACAGAAGAACTCATAAAGGTTTGAAACCACTTGAGGGTGAGTAAATATTGAGTTCATTTTCATCTTTGTGTGTATCCCTTTAATAAAAATGTGAAAAGTGCCTATATGTTGTATAAGATATAAGTCTTCTATTCACCAAGGCTGCACTTATTTGATTAAAAATACAGTAAATTCAGTAGAATTTTGAAGCAATTCAAATCCTTCATTTTTCTTCGGCTTAGTCTTAATTTCATAGGTCACTAACAGCGGAATGAACCGCCAACAACTCATTTGTTTTATGCAGTGGATGCTCTTCCAGCTGCAACGCAGTACTGGGAAACACCCACACACGTTCACATTCACACTCATACACAACGGACAATTTAGTTCATATAATTCACCTACGGCAGGGATGTCCACACTCGGTCCTGGAGGGTTTAGCTCCAACCCTAATTAAACACACCTGAACCAGCTAATCAAGCTCTTACTATGGTATACTAGAAACTTCCAGGCAGGTGTGTTGAAGCAAGTTGGAGCTAAAGTCAGCAGGAAACCGGCCCTCCAGGACCGACTTTGGACACCCCTTACTTTTGGAATATGTCTTTGGACTGTCGGGGAAACTGGAGCAATACGAGGAAAGCCATGTTAACATGTAGAGAACATGTTAACTCCACGTAGAAATGTCAACTGGCTCAGATGGGACTTGAATCAGCGACATTCTTGCTGTGAGGCGAGACATTGAGCATGCCTGTCAACATTGGGATGTGAAAATAAGGGATATGCCCATCATAAGGAGGGATATCCCCCCTATCCCCACCCACCACCCCCCACCCTCCTAAAAAAAATCCCCAAATTACTAAATCAGTTCTTCTGGAGCTGTTTACATTGTAAATAAACTGTTAAACGGTCAGTAATAGGTTTACTATATTATTTACATATGAATAAACAGATAGCATGCATTAGCAAACAGTTTATTTTAATAAAATGAATAGCTTTTATAAATAAATAGAAGTTATCAAATCTTATCCTTTTCTTCACTGTATAATTTGCATATTTTGATTAAAGATTAACAAATGATTTTCTCAATTATTTATTATTATTATTATTATTTATTACAATAAATAACAGATTCCACTTTAAAAATTTACACATCTAACGTTATAATGAAAGCATTTGATTGTTTTCCTAACTTTTTATACAGGAGAAATATGGGAAAATACCTTTACAGAATGATAGCGGGATATAACTGTAAAATACAAGAGAATCCTGGGAAAAACGGGAGGGTTGACAGGTATGTTAACCACTGAGCTGCACAATTCAAATCAACTGTTCTCTATTTATATATATATATATATATATATATATATATATATATATATATATATATATATATATATATATATATATATATATATATATATATATATAAAGTAATTTATAACCTCAATGCAAAGCTTTCAGTAGGATTGCTCAGGCCTTCAGCGCCACACAATCCTTCTCATATGTTCATTAGCTGTTCATAAAAACCTAAATATCTGCATTCTTGCTCCTATCCGTCTACATTCCATAATGCTTTTATTCAAAGGTACAGTACATATTGAACTTTCTGGAAGAACAAAATAATTACCCATACGGACAGAGTAATGAACATGTGACCGTTAATGCGCTCTGAAGGCTGACGGCTGACACAAAAAACATGAAATAGCCGTGACAATCAAAGGCGAGCAGAAGTGTTTTATCTTGGAGGATCAAAATAACCATGTCACGTGTCACAGTGCTTGATGTCACCTCATAAACATTAAAGCCTCCACAGTATTTTAATGCTTGCTGTGCAGATGTTTGATATGCGGTTTTTATATAATGGGCTGAAGACATATATATATATATATATATATATATATATATATATATATATATATATATTGATGGATAAAAGCAAGAAGTGAAACAGTCAACTGCTGCAATTACAAAGTGACAGTGGAGACAGTGATATACAGTTGAAGTTCAAATGATTAGTCCTGTGATAAAAAAATAAAATAAAAATTATATATATATATATATATATATATATATATATATATATATATATATATATATATATATATATATATATACATATATATATATCAATACATATATATATATCAGAGGTCGCGTTAGACTTTCTCATTGTCTATCATTTTGACGGAGAGTGTTGTAAAAATTCCGTCATAATCTATTATTGTTCGTTATTTAATTTGCAGACTTTCTAATCGCTTTTTTCATTCATATTTTAATATTGAACTTGCACGACGAGCATATAGGTTAAATTATTCATTTATTTATTTGACAAATGAACAATAACTCCTATCTGCCGTAATCTTCCTCCTGCGTTGACCTGAACTGGGTGCTTGCCTGTGCGTAATCAAAAGCATCACGGGAGACTGATGCAGAGGCAGTTGTCATTAAATTCTTTGTCTTTGCCTCGGAAAGTCGACTTCTTGTGACCAAATACCGGAATTACTAGCGCCACTTCAGCCAGCGTTTTGTAGTTAGGAAACATTTCTCCTAATGCTGTGATCTTAACTAAGTATGCTGGATCCTCTGAATGTTGGATTTCTTAATCCTGCAAGCACTCGTTTTACCGGGGAAACGTGCTCCTTCTGCACCCCTCTGCGTTCGGTAGTGCTCACAACGCACTCCAAAGCACTTGACCTCCTTGGTTGGCTTGTAACAGCAGTCGGCGACTGAGCGACTGATTTTTTTTGTTTGTTTGTTCTTCATCGTCCAATGCATCACCTCCTCTTTTTTCACCTTTATTATTAATATCACAACTATTTGGCCGTTTAAAGAAAATTCTCACACTCAGCTGCTGTGAGATTTTTGCAACTGTACGCAGCGGTGACAAAGAGGAGACAAAACAAGGACAATCGCATACACAATGAAACATACACAAACTATATTACCCATCAGCTCACTTACAAGGAACTGATTTCAGCAACAGCTGATACCAATCACACACACTACTGTATACTGTAGACCAGGGGTGCTCAATCCTGTTCCCGGAGATCTACCTTCCTGCAGATTTCAGTTGCTACCCATTTCAAACACACCTGCTTGTAATTATCATGTGGTGTTCAGGTCCTAATTAATTGATATGGGTAGCAACTGAAATCTGCAGGAAGGTAGATCTCCGGGAACAGGATTGAGCACCCCTGCTGTAGACTCTCTTCACCCATCAGTGCATGCAAAGTCTTGTTTTGCTCTGCGGACATTTCTTAGCCTTTATCCTGGTTTGATTATCCCGTTTCTACTCCTGCCTGTACCCGACTTCTGATTGTTTGCTGACTGCCTCGTCACCTAGCCTGCCTTATGCACTTCGTCTGTTCTCTGCCTGCCCCGACATTGGCCTGCTCTCTGATTTATGTCTATTAGCCGCCTGCCCCGACAGTAGCCTGCCTTTTCTTACTCTGTATCTGCTGCTTCCTTCTAATAAAATTGCAAATGGATCCTCAGCCTCCAGAGTCTTCGTCACATTATGCATTGTCATCATTGCAATGAGTTATTGAAACTATTATGTTTAGAAATGTTTTAAAAACTTTTTATTTCCGCTAAACAGATAATTCAGCAGAGCTAATAACTTCAGCTCTACAAGAACAAAGGCAAACAGAAGTTCTCCAGCCTCTGCATACCGTGGCATTTTAGTTATCACAGCGGACTTAATTCTGACAGACTTGACCGATAACAAAACTACAATCCCTTGCCCTTTGAAGATAGTGTGAAAGTTTGATCCCATCTAAGCTCAGCATGCCATAGGAGGACTGTGTGTGTGTGTGATTTTGCTGATGGAAAGGATGACAGGAAGGTACATTTTGCTCTCCTGTCTCAAATATACATTCTCTCCTTGAACCTTTCTGCACAGTCTGAGAGGTGAGTGGATGCCTTCGAGCACTTTGCATAATGCTGAAGTCGGAGAAATGATTACATGTCCTCTTTCTGAATGTACAGTACAGAGTCAAATAAGAGTCCTCCAGGAAGGAAATTAAATACATCAGTTAATAACGTACACATGATGTGATGATGGGTAACTGGAGTAACTAATGGACTGATCTCAAGTATATAATCTCAAATATGACTTAAATTATTTTAAAAAATCTAAAGAATAATTCAAATAAGTAGGATGACATTAAAATGATAATGAAAATAAAATTACAACAACAACAATAACAATAATAATAATAATAATAATGATTTTAAATTTATTTTATTTTATTTTATTCAAGGTATGTATATATATATATATATATATATATATATATATATATATATATATATATATATATATATATATATATATATATATTATTTTATGTTTTTTTTCATCAAGAAAGCAGAATAAACTAATTCTGGATTAACTCTCACCCATTTTTGGATATTATTTAAACAAGTTTACAGCTACAAATAATTTTGAGATTGCTAAAGATACAAACATTGGCTCTGATTAATAATAATTCGATATTATTGAATAATAAATTAACTCCCAAAAAAAAAAACAGACGTATTGTTTTATTTCAAAATGTGTTTAAAATCAAAAGTGAGACCACAAAAATATGAAAATACGAAAATGTTCTGAAAAATATGAAATTCCCTATCTAAATTTAATTGCATCCTATTTGCACCATCAAGTAATTCATTTATTCATTTTCTTGTCGGCTTAGTCCCTTTATTAATCCGGGGTCGCCACAGCGGAATGAACCGCCAACTTATCCAGCCAGTTTTTTACGCAGCGGATGCCCTTCCAGCTGCAACCCATCTCTGGGAAACATCCACACTCACACTAACACTCACACACACACTCATGCACTACAGACAATTTAGCCTACCCAATTCACCTGTACCGCATGTCTTTGGACTGTGGGGGAAACCGGAGCACCCAGAGGAAACCCACGCGAACGCAGGGAGAACATGCAAACTCCACACAGAAAAGAGGTTTGAACCAGCGACCTTCTTGCTGTGAGGCTGCAGCACTACCAACTGCACCACTGCCTCTGTAAGTGACAAACTGCAAGCTCTAGATGTTCATATCAGGTTTCTATCTTCTAAACATGTAGAAGCACATTAGCTTATAGATATCCTCAAAACTAATATACTAATACTACCATACTTAAAATTTCATTTAAATTGACTAAACCCTCTGCAATTGAATCCTGCACTCCCTTAAAACACTTCTGGATTCTCTGATTAGCACTAAATGTGTTCGAAATCAAAAGTGAGATCACTATAGCACATCTCAAGTCAAGCTCACACCAATCCATCGCAAAAATCTCCAGAGGGTTTCTTTCCATCTGACAGTGATGGGAAACACCCGCCTGTTCATCTCTGCCTCTGATGAGCTCGTCGGCCTGTTACGACGTTCCAGCTCAAGAGCGATTGTCCTCCCTTAGCTTATTTCGCTGCTTTTGCTGAGATTGATGACAGCAGCCGTCGGGTTCAGAGACGAAAAGATCCATGAGACAATTCCCAACCTCAATTCCCCATATGACAGCGATTCAACACAAAATGGGCCATCGACTTTTTTTTTTCTTCCTTTAAGCAGTCCAATCCAACTAAACATCACTATGGCTAAATGCACAGAATTCATCTTCATTCCGACGCAATAAGAGAGGTGAGGCGTCTCATCCATCTAACCGAGGACCAAAAAAGTATGTCCGTGACCAAATCATATCATATTTCGTGGGCGGCTATAACCAAATTAGCAGATCTAAATTGGGACAGAGCTTCTCCATCAATGCGATGAGTCAATTATCTTGAATGTTATGTCGCCACTAACTATGCCATCCATCTTCTTTACACTCCTTTTGTCTTATTAAGGCAAGACACTGTAGGTGAAAGGAGTAAAAAATAAAAATGTAGAAAATGTTAACACTTTACTTGAAATGGGTGTTCATAAGAGACATGTGAGGCAAATCAATCAGATTTTATGCATGTTTCTGACAACTGTCATTCGCTCAGTTATGTCATTTTAAATGCAAAGGTGACATGATGTTTGAGATTAGATGATAACTTGACATAAATACATCACAATTTGTCTTTGGGATGACAACTTGACATCATCAAGGCAACATATGGTTGAAAGCAAAATATCAGCTCTCCTGTGAAAACATAGTTTTTTTTTTTTTTTTTTTTTGTGATGTTTAAAAAAGTGAGGAAAATGAGTTTAAAAGTATTTAAAAATGAGTTTTAGAATGGACCAAGGATATTTTCATAGTGTTTCCGGTTATATGTTTTTTATTCTTTTGGACAAAAAGTTATTTCATATAGTTTGGCTTGAATAAAAGCAGTTTTTATTTGTTGTTAAATATTTTTAAGGTCAATATTATTAACCCCCTTAGGAAATATTACCTTTTCTTATGGCTACAAAACATAATTTACCTAACTTAGTTAATGCTAATTATTCAAGTTAAGCCTTTATTAATTATGATTATATTATAATATTATTATATACATACATTCTAATTATTACTATAAAATATAAATTATATTATATTATATTATATTATATTATATTATATTATATTATATTATATTATATTATATTATATTATGTTATGTTATATTATATTATATTATTAAGTTAAGTTTAAATTGCACTTTAAGCTGAATACTAATATTGTAATATGTACTGTCATCATGGTAAAGACAAGAGGAAATAGTTATAATAAATATTGAAAATAAAATAAAATAAAATAATAATAAAAAAAAGTAAAGTAAAATAAAAAATAAAATAAAGTAAAGTAAAGTAAAATAAAATAAAATAAAAAGTTTACAAGTAATAATTTATAAGTAATATAAAATAAAATAATAGTAAAAGTGATGTAAAATAATAAAAAAATAAATAAACTAATAAAGTAACATAAAATGAAAAATAAAATAAAAAATAAAATAAAAAATAAAATAAATTAGAATAATAAAGTAAAAAGTAATACAAAAAATAATAAAAAACTAAAATAATAAAATAAAGTAATATAAAATAAAAAAATAAAATAAAATGGAATAATAAAGTAATATACAGTGAAAACATAACATGAAATAAAATAATAAAAGTAAAGTAATATAAAATATATAATAAACTAAAATAAAATAGAATAGAATAGTAAAGCAAGTAAAGTAAAGTAAAGTAAGGACATATTTTAAAAATAATACAAATTTCACAGGAGGGTTAAACATTTTGGCCTCACCTGCATGTAGTCATAAATCTGTAAAATGTCAAAAAAAGTTTTGCAAAAACATGTATAAAAATGTCCTTCACATTCATGGTGGGTCATGTCACTAATAATTATCACAAAACATTTCCAGTTAAGTGATTGCATAGAACTGAAAACAATTGTTATATCACATGTTTTCAAATGTTGTGTTTATACGTAAATGGTACACTATTTAGTTAAGTTTGCACTATTTTTCCATATATGCCATATGAAAGAAGTTGAAAGAACTGAAGCAGAGAGGATTATTTAAAAAGTAGTTGAGGAAGACTCTGATTTAGAGTCTGACAATCAGACAATTAGAGAATTAGAGACAAATAGAGAATGACATCAGTTTTAAATCACTTTTATGTTATATTTGTTTTGGATGAACATCTCTTTTTTTATTTTATTTTTTTGAGTTTGGCTCTCTTTCAGACTAAACTGTTTCAGGAACTTCAATACAACAGGAAAAAATAGCTTTTGTTTTGTTTTGTTACATCAATATTGGATTATTATCCCTTTACAGCCATATCCTGTACAATTTTGTTGTCTGAGTTTGGCAGTCGTTTTGAAATAAATGGTCCTGTGGTCCACTACAGTGGACATGCTGTAAAATTAAAAATAAAAACAAAATGTAAAAACTCTAAATTGTAGGAAATCACAGAAAAAAAGGGAAAAAAAAGAAAAAAAATTATTTGGGTCTCAGGAGGATATAATCAGCGTAATGATGTAAAAACATCTCATATTATAACTGAAAACTGGACTGAAGCAGTTTCAATTTACTAGAACTTTTATGTTAAGCTGCTTTGACACAATCTACATTGTAAAAGCGCTAGAGAAATAAAGATGAATTGAATGTCCATCTTGTAACATGTTAAATGTTACTAATATTATTTTCTGATTTATTTATTTTCTTGCATTGTGTTTTGTTTGGTTGGTTGACATTCAATACTGCTTCCGACCTCTGGGGGCACTAGGTTGATGTGCACCTGTATAAAAAGTCATTCCATATTACCATAGAGTAAGAAGGAGTGTTTGGTAGAGTGGCCACCATAGATATATACATTAGATGTCGCCTGGCCTATTGTTGTCTATTGGACGGAATGCGTCAATAGCGCCGCCATCTTGCTACAGGGTAGCGCTCCTTTGAAATGAATGCGGGACCAAGGTACAGTGGAGGACTGTGGCCATCCAAAGCCAGAGATATACACATATACACATATATCTATGATCGGGAGTTTTCCCGGATGTTAGTATGTAATTTTTTTTTCTAATTACGAAAAACATAATTTTACATCACTTTTCTACATTGATGGATCAGTGACCGCAGGGGCATTCCTGACAAAAAGCTTGTGTTTGTGTGCACAGAAATGTACTTTTCACCCTCCCTGTTAAATTTGATCTAATCATGTCCTGAATCACACCTCCTCTCCTGCTTTCACTTCTCATACTGACGGAGAGAGCGATTCGTTTGTGAATGAATCCCCTGAACGACTCTTTCACTAACGTTAGCCGACAATAATACAAGTTTCTGGCAGCGCAGCATCTCGTTGTCATATTTCTTTTGCATTGTTTGCTGAATTTTTTCAACAAAACTAGCATAAGCTGAGTGTTTAGTGCGCGTTGGAGCTGCTTTGCCGTATGGTGAATGCAGTAAGTGACTGTTATCATCAATAACGTTACCTGATCAGTACAAAAGTTTAGAACATACAAAAACAGAAAAAAACTTAATATTACCTATGAAATGTTCTGCCTTTGTGCTTTGTATTCTTTGTTTGCTCGTTACTACACCCGTAGACAGCTCAAAAGTCCCGCATCTTCACGTAATAACACTGTCTTGACTAGTGCGGTTGAATGACATTTGTCCTGGGAGCACTGTACCAATGTGGCGGTGCTATTGACGCATGCTCAGGGTCCCTATGCGATATCTAGTGTATATATCTATGGAGTGGCCACCACATGGATCACTTTCGCTATCGGCCTTCACATTTAGTCCAATGTTTTGAGAACTATTGAAGTTATTGCTCAATTGTGAGTATATGTGTCTTTTATTTGATGTGTTGTGTGTAAACAGTTATTTAAAAAAAAAAAAAAAGAATGTAAGCACTGCTGAAGAGGAGATTTATGGCTATATTTTGAGAAAGCAGACTTTACTAACAGAACTTGTCTTTACATCAGACTAAAAACCCAAACAAACCAATAGAAAATTTATGGAAAGTCAAAAATCCCAAAAAACCGACATGTGCATGTAACATTACAACTTAAATAAATCACAAGCGTACAAAAAAGTGAACAGACCAAGAGTTTTTCCTCATTTTTCCAGTATGTTTCATCATAAGCAGCACATCAAGGCGTCCACATAAAGATGGCTGCTCCACCTGTCGGCTCCACCTGGCTGCATTATGAAGCAGGAGGTGTGAGGACTTTGAAGCCTCCAGAATGAGATGTGAGCAGAGCACTTCAAAAGCGGATGACATTCAGCGTTATCATTAATCGCTTCAGCTGATGATGGGATTTGCTATTCTAGGAAAATCCTGTTGAGGAGCACAGAAACCGTTTCCAGGTAAAACTGTCAGTCGCACTAGCAGCCGAGAGCTGTGATCTCCTTGCAGATGAGCTGATTTAATCTGCTATTATATTCCCAGTAAAAAAGCTCATAGTGTAGAAAAACAAACGTACAACATCATCCGCACCAAATCAACCAGAAAAACATTGTGTATGAGGTTATGATTCAGAATATGAATAACACTGAAGGCTTAAAGATATGAAAAGATGCCAAAAATGGTATAATATGGCAATACATTTTCTCATATCACTGACCCCATATAAGATCCATTTGAACTTACATATATATTATGATGTTTTATGGTATTTTTTTGGCTTGATAAATACCATGAGTTGGCAATTTAATTTATAAATATATTAATTTGTTCATTAACAATTAATTTATAAATATCATTATGTTTTTGCAATGATGGGTCAGACGAAGAAGGATCTACTTGCAGCGTCTTTATTAAAGTGACGACAGATAGAAAAGCAGAGTGTTGATTCACAGAAGACAATAACAAATGACAACACTCACTCAAAGTCGGATGACAAGCAGGGTCATAGGCAGGCAGCAACAATGCATAAACGATGAGACAGGCAATCGCCAGGGCAGGCGGCATAGAATCACAATGGTAAACAGACATAAGTCAGGGCAGGCAGCAGAGAATCGAAAGTCAAGCAAACAGTCCAAATCGGCTTCAAATAGATAGGGATGGCGGACATAAAACTGATGTTTCGACACAAAGTGTTGAGATCCAGAAGAGCAAGTGTTTCAAAACACTGCATCGAAGCATGATCCGAAACACCCAGGTCACGTGACTAAAGTGTTTCGAAACACCAGGTCAGAGTAACTGTGCTGCAAATGGCCCGAGTCCGAATCCCGACTTGTACAAATAACTCTAAATTATGACTTGTATTTTAATAATGTTACTTTTTATGACCAAAACAAGACATATTTATTCACAAAGTGTTCATTTGGTTGTTAAAACAAAACAGTACAAGCACAGAACATTTAAAAAACGAACATCTATAGCTGCACAACTCTGGATTCAAACCCACTATTTCGGCATGCTAGTCAGGAACTCTCACCTATTCACTAAATCACTTGAAGCCTCAATTCTACAACGTGGAGTTTAATATCTTAATTTGCCAAACTGTTTTTGTTAAAGCTGCTCCAGAGCAATACTTAAAAATGACCATTAGGTGTCACTCTAGAGACAAGTTTCAAAATGTTTCGAAGGTTTGACGCATTTGCTTCGACTGTTTCAGTATTTCATAACGCATTGCTTTGCCCACCACTCCAAATAAACAGTCAAAGAGTGTTGGAAACACTTAGAATTGAGTGCAGAGCAAATCAAGACATCACACTGTGTGACTGGAGAAGTGGGCTAATATGCATGTGTGTATGAGCTTCAGGTGACCAGCAATCAGAGGACCAAGAGGGCTTGTGGGAAATGGAGTTCATCCAGTTCAGAATTCTGTCGAGTGGACCTCTGCTGAGGGGATTAACTGGGACCAAGTTGGTGACAGCTTTTAGAAATTCTATAACTAACTAACTAACTAAATAAATGAATGAATGAATGAATGAATGAATAAAGCAAATTTTTTTGGAGTAAATTTTACAAAAAAGCACTATTTCTGTTTTTTATTTTCTTTTAAATCAAAGTTACTTGCAGATTGTTGCATGTGGCGTAAATACATTATTTAGCTGGAGCACTTTGGCTGTTGTTTATGTTTCGCTGTCTTTGGTTCACAAGTCGTGTTGAAATTAGGGACCCTAACACAGATTATTTGTAATTATTTCCTCAATTAACTAGCAATTTTTAAGTAAGAAAAACAAACTGTAGTTTCTATGCCACTTATATCCTACAATATAGGCAAAACTGCAATGTTATTCTTAATCTTATAAGGGTGCACTCACACTATGCTTTCCAAACCGTGCCCAGGTGCATTTCTGGTTCGTTTGAGAAGTGTAAGTGCTCTGAATCGGGCTCAGGTGTGGTTCAGTTGGCTGGCCCTGGTCTGGTTGCAAGTGGTGTGCCAGAGAGCGGTTCGGTTGGGCTTTGGTGCAATACGCTTGTAGTGTGAGTCTGAAACTGAAGACGTCACTTTTAAGGGACTGTTTCATATGGATTTATTATTCATTCTTACTTTTCAATGAACACAAACTATCATAGCTCATCAAAGATGTAAATACCTTCTAATATCTTTTATGAGCCTCAAAAGTTGTTCTGTTCGACAAAAGATTTGACTGTGTGCCACTACATTCCAAATTACTAAAAAGATATAACTATAGCAATGTCCACTGTGTTAGGCGAGAGTGCTTCTCTTCCTGTTAAACTGAACATTCACTTCATCGATAACGTAAACGTGCTCTGGTTCCGTAGGAAAAGATGGACTGTGAGGGCAGGCCGAAGGGGAGAGGGGAGGGGGGACAACCGCACTTCGGCACGGTTCAAGGCAATTGTGCCTAGTGAGCGTTTGCCCTAAGTCAACAACTTCAAGGGATAGTGTTACAAAAAGTCTGTCTTTATTTGATTATCACTTGATTCATTATCACAATGAGTAAAGTTTATTTACAAACTAATTTCGAGAGGATCATGTGCTTATAACTGCTTACGACTGGTCCCACATTATTCAATTTATGATTCACCAGACATAAATTCATTTATGATTCATCAGACGATTCCTAAGCCGCTATAAATACGCTAAGTTCTAAACAACAGCCATCTTCGTTTTGAAGAATCCCCCCTTCCACCCCTACTCCTCCTTCTTTCCTAGATGGATGGCATGGTGGCCCAGTGGTTACCACTGTTGCCTCTCAGCAAGAATGTCACTGATTCTAGCCCTTACCAAGCCAGCCAACGTTTCTGTGGAAAGTTTACATGTTCTCCCTGTGCTCATGTGGGTTTCCCCTGGGTTCCCTGGTTTCCTTCCACCATCCAAAAAAAACATGCAGCTTAAAATACTTGACTAATATAAATCACCACCATGGATATGCTCCTGGTAAGTAGTTATCTCCTAAGAGCAATAGTTATCTGTTTATTAGCTACTACAGCAGGGGAGTTCTCGAGATCTACCTGAGCTCAAACTCCCCTCTCGCCTTGCAAACAGGAGGGAGCCCCAGACTCTCTCCCGAGACAGCATGCCAAATAAGCTTTACAATCAATCATCAGCTGATGTGTGAACTCTCGAAAGATTATCACTTGTCACTTTAGTGTCTTTTTCCCCTGGTAAGCACAAAATAAGATATTTAGAAACTTTTAACAATTTTTTGCCACTATGGAAGTCAATATATATATTTTTAAATGTCTCCTTTTGTGTTCAAGAGAAAAAAGAAAATCATAAAGGTTTAAAACCACTCGAGAGTGAACAAATAGGGAGTAAATGTTCATTTCAAACTCTCCACTTATAATGTTCTTTTCTTACACAAACAACCCTAAAGTCCCAAAAACTGATTTCCATTCACGTCATCTTATTTAATCTATTATTATATGAAAACTAAATAGCTTAAAAAGTCCAAACCAACAGCATCACCAACCACAAATGAACCCTCAAACCCTGCTCATGTGCGTCTGCATTCATGATTTTGAGTCTTAATCAGGTTCGTGTCTGGGTTTTAGTGCAGATGTGATTGTGGTGATGCTGCTGTAATCCTGCATGCGGATGATGAGATAATCCCACGGGTGCGGTTCAAACGTTTAATCACGCCTCCTGGAGCTGCGCCACGCATGACCTCATCCTTACCTTCACCACATACACACACACAGACACACACACACTTGTATATGTGGTTTATAGACACACTCTATAGGCTTGATGTATTTTATATATTAAAAAATACAACAACACCTATTGGATGTGTTAGGGTTAGATTGTGGTAAATGAATGTCTAAAGACCTCATTAGGTATTATTTTTAAGTGTTTTTAATTACAGACACAAGGTATAATAGCTTAATAGAGTACATCTAGATCATTCATTAATGTTCCTTTGGCTTAGTCCCTTTATTTATCAGGGGTTGCCACAGCAGAATGAACAGACAACCTATCCAGCATATGTTTTACACAGCGGATGCCCTTCCAGCTGCAACCTAGTACTGGGAAACATCCAGACACACTCATTCAAACACTACGGCCAATTTAGTTTACCTGGAGAAGACCCACGCCAACACGGGGAGAACATGCAATCTCCACACAGAAATGATAACTGGCCCAGCCAGGGCTCGAACCAGCGACTTTCTTGCTGTGAGGCGATTGTGCTACCCACTGCGCCATTGTGACGCCCATAATGTATTATATGCAGTGAAAAACACTTATTGTATGGGTTAGGGTTAGATTGTGGCAACATTTGAAGGTCAAAGACCCCATTAGGTATGGTTTTTAAGTGTTGAATTACAGGGACATAAGATATGTCCAAGTAAACCAGTTTAATAGAGTACAGCTAGGTCATATCCCCACTATCATACAACTTATTGTTCCTGTAAACCACATAAACCTGTATGTACCAGTGTTTACAGGGACACTCCATTGGCATAATGTATTTGATACAGTGAAAAACACTTGTATAGGTTAGGGTTAGATTGTGGCAAATTTTGAATTTCAAATGACCCCATGAGGTATGAATTTTAAGTGTTTTGAATTGCATGGACACAAGGTATGTCCAAGTAAACCAGTTTAATAGAGTACAACTAGGTCATACCCACGTCATTATACAACCTATTTTGCCTGTAAACCACAATAACCTGTATGCACACACAGTTGTATACAAAGATTACAGGGACACTTCATTGGTGTAATGTATTTTATACAGTAAATCCCTTGTTATATGGGTCAGAGTTAGATTGTGGAAAATTTTGAATGTCAAAAGACACTTTTACGTATGATTTTTAAGTTTGAATTACAGGGACACAAGGTATGTCCAAGTAAACCAGTTTAATAGAATACAACTAGTTCATATCCACGTCATTCTACAACTTATTGTCCCTGTAAGCCACATAAACATACTCGCACACACACACATACTTGAATATGTGGTTTATAGGGACACTCCACAGGCTTAATGTATTTAATACAGTTATAAAAAAAAAAAAAAAAAACTTATTGTATAGGTTAGTGTTAGGGTTAGATTGTGGCAAATTTTGAAATGTAAAAAGACCCCATTTGGGTAAGATTAAGTGTTTTAAATTACAGGGACACAATGTATGTCCCAGTAAATCAGCTTACTATAGTAAAACTAGGTCATATTCATGTCATTCTACAACTTATTGTCCCTCTAAACCACACAAACTTGTACACGCGCACACATGCACGCACATGCAGACACACACACACTTTTTATTAAGCAATGTTAAACTTGATAAATACATTAATTATTATTATATGACATTTTAGATGACTGTTCTAAGATTTTGGTTGATAAGCGCATATATTTTATAGTCAATTGCCCCAACTAAACAAATATATAACAGACAATAAATAAATCAAGTTCTCTATATTCCAGACCAGAAATAAACAGTTGTGTCAAAGTGGTGTAAGAACAGGTAGTATTTTCGTCAGGCTTGAATTCTTGATATTCTGGCTCTGTGTGAAGTGGTTTCTATAGCGGAGGTGTGTTTTTTTTTTTTTTTTTTTTTTGAGGAAGTCAGTTCTCCTGACAGCAGACATCAGGTTTGAACTCATTTATCTGTATTGACAGAACTTCTGTTTTCCTACAGTCGGAAAGTTTGAGATCTGGCTTGGTACATGCTGAACTACAATTGAACTCAGAACTTCCTCAAGAAGAAGAAATCAATATTGGCATGTACAAGCAGTAACATACAAGCCAAAAAGTCCTTGCACTTTTTTTTTTCTCATATTATTTGTGTTGTTATTCTGCCAGGGAATAATACGAAAGGAATTTTATGCAAATCTGACTTTTCTTAAAATGTTTATCTCAGAGTGCTACACCTGCAAACGCGAATCAGAACTAAAACTCTTAATTTTTAGCTTTAAACTCGCAGTTCTGTGTTGCAAGCAGGCTTTTTCGGAGCTCAGTGATCTAGATTGCATTTAGGTATCCTCATTATCACAATCGCTTCTTCTTCAGCATGCAAACATGAAGGGATGCACATGCAGCATGTCATGAAAAAAATCGAAACATTTTAGAGTGCTGCGAGCGAACCACTAGTTACACTACAAGAATCAAGCAGGCAGCTTCACACTTTATATGGAGTTACACAGTAATGAAGGTAGACTAATTACAAAAACCTTAATAAATTGCCAGTACATTTTCTGTTATTTTACAGACTTCTCTCTATATATTATTTGAATTTATTGAATGGGATAGCCCCTTGAGATGAATCATCTCATTTTCGAGGGGTTCTCTAAAAAAGTTCACAAATCAAACAGAGTACAACACATCATAAAGTACAAACACTTGACAAGACAAACAAACAAACTATCAAACAAGCAGCACACTCCACCTGAAACACTTCCCACAATCCGAAGCCTAAATAAGCAACAACATATAATCAAAAGTACAAACTATTTGATATGCAAATAAATAATAAACATTTAATTTGAGCCAAATTTAATAACATTCGCAAGTTGTTTCCAGAAGAGAAAATAAATTAGCCCTGAAAAGACGAAGTGATTTAATTGATCTAAAAAAGGAGGGGAGATTGTTCCAGTCGGAAGGTGCTTTGTATCAAAAGGACCTGCGGCCACTTTCTGTAGAAATTCTGGGAACCAAAAAATAATTCTGTTGCACATGACGAAGCGAATATGATCATATAAATGGAACAAAAAATAAGAAATGCTTTAAATAAGAAGGGAAATTAAAGTAAGCACATTTAAAAAGAAACAAATACCAATGATACTGTCTGCGGAACTTAGGTTGAAGCAAACCAAGTGTTTCGTATAATGTACAATGATGGGTTCTATAAGGACATCTTAAAACAAATCGACACAGATAATTAAAGACAGTGTTTAAAGGTTTTAAATTAATATCAGAGGTATTGCTATAGATAATATCAGCATAATCAATGATAGGAAAGATTAATTGAGAGATAAATTTTTTTCTTACTTTAAATGAAAAACAATTAATAGAACGATAGAGAGAACCTAAGCACCGATATGCCTTTTTAATAATACAATCAATATGGGGTTTAAAGGACAGTTCAGTATCGAGCCATTATACACAGTGGGCCATTTATAAAGATACACATTAATAAAATGGGAATGATTGTTGATATTAACATTCTGTTTGTGGCACATTCGTATAGGTAAGGGGGCTTGTAAATAACTCATAAAATAATAAAGTTATGCTTAAAACCAAGCACAACATTGTTTTTCTTGTGAAATTCCCAATAAGTTTATTAGTGGAATCCATATAAATGGCCTGTACATTTATGTAATTTCAAACTACTAAAATGTCATTAAAAGTCACTTTGTTAAACTATAGAGTTGAATTTTCAACATCAAAAGTCGACAGAGCAGAAATTAACATTCACCACCATAAATAAACAGAAAACACTAGTGAATCACAAAATCTGGAAATTGTTAGTTAACAGATATTTAGCGTATCCAGCAAATAAACCCTGTTCACCAAGTTATATGAGCAAAGAATGAACATCTATACATTGACATATGAGAACATAACCCTGCATGACCAGACATGTCAGTTGTTAGTAGCGTCAGCCGGGGTGTACTGAAAGCGTCTGCATTGTGACATCTAATTAAAGGCTGTCGGTGGGGAAAAATGCTTCTGTCTTGTGGGAGAAACCCACCCTGACCGTCCCTCCTCCTGCTAATGAGCCTGTTAGAGACAACATTACCTGCTGATGCAGAGACGCAGCTTAAACAGGATAAACTGAGAATTAAACAACACTAAGGCCATGAGAATGAGAGAAGAAACTTTGTTCACTCTAATGAGTATGACCTGATGATATACAGTACAGAACCTGCCATTAATACTTGGCACCCTTGTTAGATATGTTCAACTTTTTGATCTTGCGGAAAGAAGGGGGAGAGAGAGAGAGAGAGAGAGAGAGAGAGAGAGAGAGAGAGAGAAGGAGAGAGAGAGAGAAAGATAGAGAGAGAGAGAGCAATATTAAAAAAGTTAAACAACATTGAGGACATGTACATTTATTTATTTCCAAGCATTGAGGCTTTAAAAGCAAAAGTAATAATAATAATAATAATAATAATAATAAAAATAATAATAATAATAACTTGCAAATTTATGTAGGTGAAGGTGCCGTTAGATCAGGGGTTGCCGAACTCGGTCATGGAGGGTTGGGGTCCAGCAGAGTTTAGCTCCAACTCTTATCAAACACACCTGCTTATAGATTTCTAATGATCTTAAAGCATAGATATTTACATTAGATGTTGCCAGCCCTGTTGTTGTCTATTGGAAGGAATGTGTCAATAGAGCCGCCATTTTAGTACAGGGTAGTGATCCTTTGAAATGGATGCAGGACCAAGCTGTAGTGAAGGACTGTGGCCATCCAGAGCCAGAGATACACACACACACACACACACACACACACACACACACACACACACACACACACACACACACACACACACACACACATGATCGGGAGTTTTCCCGGAGGTCAGTATGCAAATGTTTTTTTAATTACAAAAATTGCAATTTCACATCACTTTTCTACATTGATGGATCAGTGACCACACAGGCATTCCTGACAAAAAGCTTGTGTTTGTGTGCATGTAAATGTATTATCCTCCCTTCCTGTTAAATTTGATCTAATCCGTGTCCTGAAACACTCCTCCTCTCCTGCTCTCACTTCTCCTTCTAACACAGAGAGTGTCTGTGTAAATGAATCTCTGTTATGAACGACTCGTTCGCTTAGCCGTCAACAATACAAGTTTCTGGCACCGCAGCATCTCATTGTCATATTTCTTTTGCATTGTTTGCTTATTTTATTCAACAAAACTACCATAAGCTTAGTATTTAGTGTGAGTTGGTGCTATTTTGCCTCATGGTGAATGCAGTGAGTGACTGTATTATCATCAATAACGTTACCTGTTTAGCACAAAAGTTCATAACATAAAAAAAACGTTAAAAACAAAATATTACCAATGAAATGTTCTGTCTTTGTGCTTTGTTTTCTTTGTTTGCTCATTAATACACCTGTAGACAGCGCTAAAGTTCAGCATCTTCACGTAGTAACACTAGGCTCGTTTGAGGTGCGCCTCGCCTTAACTGCATTGTAAACGAGAGCAGGCGTGCGCAGTAAGAGGAGGGCTCAAAAATTACATCAGAAGTCGGACACCTGCCGAATCTCGCTGTTTAGCCACCTGGAAACGTCACCAGTGGCGGAGATCTCGTTCGCGTTTTTTATCGCAGACGAATGACCTCATGAAAAAAATACTATGGTGATTTATAGTAAATATTATAGCATTTTTGAACATGTTTATTCAGTATTGTGTTGTGTTTATAGTTGTTGTGATACCAGAACTATAAAATTTAAATAGGCTATTTTATAACATGGTTCAAAAGCACTACAGTATACATTACTATAGTATTTTTAATGTGGGAGTGGATGCAATAGAAATATCACTGTTTTTACAGAGATGGTCAAAATTACAGAAGATGAACAGCTCATTAACTAAAAGGGTGTATTAAATATATAATTCTGTATATTCAACAAACGTTAAAAGAATAACAAAATAAACAGCTTATACAGCAAGAAAACTTTCAAGAAACCTAATTTGGCTACATTATAAATGAAGTAGCCATAGCAAGATGCTTTTGAGTGACAAGTCATGACAAATGTTTGTTTGACAAATAAATTCTTAGGGGGTTAATTATATTGACAAGCTTATTAGGTCTATATAAACTGCTTTTACTCCAGCCAGATTAAAATAAATAGCCCAAGACTTTCTCCAGAATAAAAACTATTAGACTGTAGGAAAAACTGTGGAAATGTTCTTGGTCTATTAAACATGACTTTTGACTCCACATACATATACATATACATATACATATGTGTGTGTGTGTGTGTGTGTGTGTGTGTGTGTGTGTGTGTGTGTGTGTGTGTCTTGTTTACTACACCCTTTTCACTTCTCATATGAAACCACACAAAGATGAGGTATAATGACAAAACAGTCTGATTATCTTTGTATTTCGAAATATATGTATATATTGGATTGACTTTAATGGAATAATGCTGCATAGAAATTACAATACAAAATTCACACAAACATACAAAAAGTGAAAATAACAACAAACAGGACTTAAAACTGAGAGAGAAGTAAAATACAGCACACACACATCCTAATGATTTATTAGTAACATTTAGTTATATTGGATAGGTCACGTTATGTTTTACAAAGATGTGTTTTGTTTTTGTTTGCGTGTAAATCTAAATAAATAACCATATGTAATGCTTTTTATGACTTTTTTTTTAATTATCAACGAAAATACAAAAAAGGTATTCAACAAATCCAGGTATAAACCTTAGTAAAACAAGATAATAAAGTGTAATGTATCAGTCTCATCCAATGAGCATTCAGCTGTGTCGTCAGCCAGTCGTTTCCCATCATGCTTTTGGTAACGCAGTCTTTTGAGAGCAACTGCGGCCGACTGCTCTATCCGAGGTACCCGCCTCGCGATCGCGAGAGTTTTTTGGCGCACGTCAGCGTGACATCAGAGCGAGGCGAAGGCAAGGCGGACACATTTCTAACCGGCATGCATCTTGCGGTGATCACCGGTGATCGATTCTGCGCAGATTTTGGCCAAGTCGAACGAGCCTACTGTCTTGACTAGTGCAGTTGAATGACATTTGTCCTGGGAGCACTGTACAAATGTGGCGGTGCTATTGACGCCTGCTCAGGGTCCATATGCGATATCTAGTATACATATCTATGATCTTGAAGACACTGATTAGCATGTTCAGGAGTATTTTATTAGTGTTGGAGCTAATCTATGCAGGACACTGGCCTTCCACGGCCGCGTTTGCCCACCCCTGCGTTAAATTGTAGTTTTGGAGATTTCTGAACCCATGACTAAACTAACTTCTGAAAACTTTCATTGATGAAGATTTTTTGGTATCATTTAATTTACAACACTCAACATATATTAGTACACCCCTCACAAATCGCTACTTTTAAATGAATATTTTCTTTAGGAAGCTTTACAATATTATATTTGAGCATATAATATACCTGTCAACATTGGGATGGGAAAATAAGTGATACGCCCACCATAATAAGGAATATTTCTCCCTACCTAAAAAAATACCCAAATTGCTAAATCTGTTCTTCTGGAGCTGTTTCATTTTAAATAAACAGCTAAACAGTCAGTAATATGTTTGATTATTAATATTTACAAATGAAAAAAAAAAAAACATTAGCAGCAAATAAATTAGCAAACAGTTTAGCTCATTAAGATTAATAGCTCTTATAAAGTAATAGAATCAAGTATCAAATCTCATCAACCTTCTCTTCACCTTATAACTTACTTGACATTCTGATTAAGATCAACAAATTAATCTCTCATTTATTTGGATTTTTTTGTTTGATTACATTAAATAACAGA
Organism: Danio rerio; assembly: GCF_052040795.2. Taxonomy (NCBI): domain Eukaryota; kingdom Metazoa; phylum Chordata; class Actinopteri; order Cypriniformes; family Danionidae; genus Danio; species Danio rerio. The sequence goes on from NC_141034.1 coordinate 51,553,667, forward strand.
TGTCACTTTAAAAATGCACACATCTAACATTATAATGCAAGCATTCGACTGCTTTCCTAAATTTTTATGCTTATTTAGGACAAAACGAGTTGTGTTTAGAAAAAAACTCATCAAAATCGACATCTTTAGATGTTATTATTCTTAATTGTGTATATGTCTGTTCAAAAATGCAGACTTTCGCTCTGCTTTAAATTGCGTGTACAGAATCTGTATGGGAAACAGCGTCTATTTATCACTATGGAGCACATCAGCTGACAGTCACGCACCGCTATATGACTGTTTTGAGGACTGCATAGGAGGGGCGACGGCACCTGTAATGAAAAAGAAAGGGAATCGAGCCATTTTTATATTTATTTCAAAGTGATTCATGCCTAAACAAAAAGAAACCACAAAAGAAATTCACAGTAAAGAGCAAGGGGCGGCCCCTGGTGGCTCGGCGGTATGGATTGCTTATAAGGAGGATCGGGTCTTTAATATTTATTGCCACCCTTCAGAGAAAGACTGAAAATAGGGAAAAAATACCGGAAAATACATTACGGGATGATAGCGGGATAGAACTGTAAAATACGAGAGAATCCTGGGAAAAATGGGAGGGTTGACAGGTACGGCATACATTAGATTAGTCCAGATCATTTTACAGCTCTTTGACCAGCCCATGTAAAGTTTTTATTTCAGTTAAATTCAACTGGAAACAGGGCCTTGCAATGTGGAGGTCTGATATTGTAAGTCACAAAAAGGGGACTTTCACATATAGCACCTTTTGCACGCTCAGTTTCATTATTTTAAATGGAAATACGCCTGTTCAGCATGCAAACAGGAAGGGATGCACATGTCACAAATAAAATGGAAACCTTTTAGAGTGCCACGAGCGAACCACTAGTCATGTGACAGGAATCAAGCAGGCAGCTTCACACTTTGTATGGAGTAACACATGAAGGTAGACTTAATTTTTAAAAAATGCAGATACAGATCCTCTCTTAGTGATGATCATTACATCACATATCCACCTCAAATTCACACACTTGTTCAGCCCAACATAGGCTAGAATTCTCTCATTGAACCTTAAAAACAAAATAATAACAAAATAAATAAATAAAGGGCGTTGATGAGGGAGTTTGCATGTTCTCCCCATGTGGGTTTCCTCCGGGTGCTTGCGTTTTCCCCACAAGTTGAAAGAAATGTGGTCTAGGTGAATTGGGTAGGCCAAATTGTCAGTTGTGTAAGTGTGTGAATGATGTGTGTGCATGTATGTTTCCCAGTACTGGGTTGGAGCCGGAAGGGCATCCGCTGTGTAAAACATATACTGGATAAGTTGGCGGTTCATTCCACTGTGGGGACCCCAGATAAATAAAGGAACTAAGCCGAAAAAAATTAATGTCCTCTTTCATCTGATCAATAACTCTACCAGTTGACTAATTTCTTTATGATTACCCTAATGGTGGACATTTTCAATGTTACTGCTGTTTACCTATGGCTACTTCTAATTTTGTGAATTTCAACAACCTTCTGCCACACATCACAGCTGTTTTTGCTTTACCTATGGTGAATGAATTGAGTGAAATTGACCTCTGATGTAACTTTAAGTAATAACGTTGTGAACAATGAGGTCATGTTTGAACAAGTTCCTCTGCATAGTCACACAGATGTACTGAAAACAAGTCAAATATAATTCTATTTATACTTCAAAAAGTGCATCAGTAAGATCTTTCATATTGTTTATTTATTTTTTAATCACCTTATTATGATGGTCTCTTTAACACATTTTGTTGAATTAAGTTACAATGCATCTACATGCCAAATAATTCTCATTAGATTATAAGTAGACTGTTAGGCTGGGGTTAGGGTTAGTGTAAGTTGACATGCACTTGCAAAGTTTCTTAGAGTCAGTTAAATGTGTTAAAGGAGCAGTATCAGCATATATAAAGGAGACAGTCTACTAATACTGAAATGAGAAGTAATTGACATGTAGTTGTAATGCAAATCTTAGTCAACAAAATGTGCAATAGAGACCATCAAAATAAAGTCTTACCATTCACTCATTACGTTATATTTTGTTAATCATTTTGATGTTTTCATAAACATTTGGTCTTATTTAAAACAAAGATTTTTTGTTAATATAAAACCAAAACTAATAACAAGTTGAGCATCTTTTTTCACAACCATCTTTGCACATATTTACCTAGGGTGCCAATTATAGTCAAGTGCTTGGACGTGTTGAAAACCAAGTTAAGAAACACTCCCTGTTTCTAATATTTTCCAGCAGCTTCAAAACAGCATTACTTCTCCTTAATAATGGATTTTTCAGACATTATGTTTCAGTTTTGAAAGTACTCTTGCTGTTCTAATGCTGCATTAGCTCTGACGTCTTAGTTGGCAATGACGTCTGGTGTAGACTATGAGCTACAGTAGTACTCAAGTGTACACAGTTTGCCTTTAAAACACTTAAAGCAAAGGACAGTAAAAACAACAACAACAACAACAACAACAAACAACCTGCTTATATTATATTATATCCTTAACTAACTACTAAATAAATGAACACACTACCCGATACAAATCGTGTTGCCTCCCTAAGTCTTAGGAACAACAAATAATAACTTGATTTCTACTTGATAATTTGTTATCAGAATTGGCTTATATGCAAAGGCCTCTAGATTAGATTTATTTAACAAAAATAAAATATGATCATGCCTTGATTTTTAATTATTTCATTAGAACAGTATAAGGTCTGACTTTGCTTAGACAAAAGTCTTTTCACTTAACTGAAGTAATGTCCAGTATAGAATATAAAGTCATGCTGAAGTGGAAAAAGAATGAAAATTGTGTATGACTCTTGTGAGCTTGGAGGACTGCATCCATACATCTCTGCAATGACTCAAATCACTTATTAATAAAGTCATCTGGAATGGCAAAGAAAGCGTTCTTGCAGGACTCCCAGAGTTCATCAAGATTCTTTGGATTCATCTTCAATGCCTCCTCCTTAATCTTACTCCATACATGCTCAATAATGTTCATGTTTCGTGACTAAGCCCGCCATTCTTGACCTTCTTTAATTTCTGAAACTTTGATGTGGAGGCTGAAGTATGAGGAGGAGGACTTTCCTGCTGTAGAATTTGCCCTCTCATCCACTCTGCAATCCACTCTGCAGATCTCTCGCACACCCCCATACGGAATTTTTTCTTCAACAAACTTGCCTGTATATGTGAGAATATTGGGTCCATGCGGGTTCCAGTAGGTCTTCTGCAGTAATTGTGATGATCGGGATGCAGTTCAACAGACAATTCATCAGAAAAATCCACCTTCTGCCCACTTTTCCAAATGATCAACTAGAGGTAAAGTTAGTTAAAATTGTTGCTCTTACAACTAGGTTTGATGAAAAGACTTTTGTCAGGTAGTATAAATAAAAAAATACTATATATGTATATATATATATATATATATATATATATATATATATATATATATATATATATATATATATATATATATATATATTTTTTTTTTTTTTTTCAGCGTGTTACATTTTATTAAAATATATTTTTATAATTATTATCTGAGAGACCTACCGCAATTCCAATTTTTAACTGTAATGTTTGTGAGGTTTTGTTGAGGCTCAGCAAGGACACACATTAAGTAAAACTCTAAAACATTTCCAGCATTTAAATGATCTAGTTTTCAAATATGATTCTATTTTAAAATAAGATTCATTTCTGTGATGCGATTCGATTTTCATGGCAATGACAGCCTTCGGTTGAACACAATCTTTTAGAAACCATCATTAATTAAACCCATCCATCATTAAACAGATTTGATGATCAAAGAAATCTAGTTGTGCCGCTTACAGAAACTTAACATCCTTTATATGAGACATAAATCTTTTCTAAATTAAAAAAAAAATCTAATCATTCCTATCAAAAAAATTTTTTTGGAATATCTTAGAAAACAAACAAGCCTAACCCAAACCTTCTGAACACTAGACATCCACACAGAAGTAACACTTTGAACATAAGTAACTCATAAAAGCCTGTCAGCGCTTTCCATCGCCAGAAACATCCAGAGCGACAGAAGAAAAACACAAGACATGTGGAAGTCTGACTGATGGCTGAGCGGCGCTGCATCAGACAGACACAAGCGTCATTAACTCTTCATTCTCATGAAAGAAATTGAGGTAATGGGGAGAAAAGAATGAGACGAATTTATCATGTCCAAAAACAACTCAAACAACCAAACTTACACAGCGTGTGGAGCAGAGAGCACAATTCAGAAAGAGCCATTTAATTTCCCCAGTGCAAACAGTCATACGGCGAGCGAGTCACTGGAATGAGGGGTATAATTGAAGCTTAACAGACAGAGGAAAGCTTAATGGAGGGATATTTTCCCTAACAGTCAACGTGGAAAGAAATGAAACTTTTTTTTCTTTGTTCCCTCCGACTGACAGTAGAGCTGTCGTTCGAGACGTCTGACGATTATTCATCATAAGTACTTTGAAAGTTTCTAACTTTGATGCGTAATATTTTGCTTTTGTTTGAAGTATTAAACAAGAACAGCAGGGGTACCATAAATCCTGGGTTCCTATGTAAAAGTAATTGACAGCACAGCCTGTTTTATTCTTTTGTGTGCTTATTTTACTAAAGCTTTGTAAACATTTGTCATTTAGAAAGTGTTAAACTTGAGGGTGCAAACATCCATTTTTAAATAGAAACCGTTTTAAATTGATACTGCTTTTTTTTTTTACAATCTGTTACAAAACGACAGTAACATCAGCAAGTAACAGTGAATTTAGCTTTTTATGTAAATTGTAAACACTGAAATATTATTTTCTTTAATATTTACAGGTACAAAACATGCATTGTTGTATGTGTTGACTAATATTGAAGGTTTGAGTTATTTCCCATTTATTCATGACAGTTTGCATTTGTATAATGTTGTTATTATTATTAGTATTATTTATTATATGCATATTTATATTTGTTTGAATAAAAACTAGTTTACATTTGTCCACCTGTCATGTTTTGGAGATGTATGCATCACCATATGGCATAAGAATAGGACCTGTGTTTGGATATAACTCAGTTTTTTGACCACACTTCATTATTATTGTTCATTTATTCGTTTGCTGGAAATTAGAACTAAATTTAGAAATAGTTTTGAAACAAATCTTTGCGCTTAACAAACAAAATTAAATATGTAGGCTTATGGATGTCTTCAGTGGAGTTCAGTTTTTTCCACTTTTATTCCACTAGATAGATAGATAGATAGATAGATAGATAGATAGATAGATAGATAGATAGATAGATAGATAGATAGATAGATAGATAGATAGATAGATAGATAGATAGATAGATAGATAGATAGATAGATAGATAGATAGATAGATAGATAGATAGATATGATGTAATATTAGGCTTGAATGCATGTGAGCAATTAGAAAAGCATTTACATTCATTTTTCCAACCCAACAGCTTGCATCCCATCGTTATCCAAACCCAGTGCCCCGTGCCAAAGCACACAGCCGTACAGGCACGCAGAAGCCAAAAGCTCTTCACTGGCTACAGAGAAACTCCTTCACTGCCTTCCCATTGGGACACGCAGGTTCTGTAGCCTCCAGCATATGTTCTGTGATGTTTTATTACTCAGTGTTACAGCGGCTGTCCTGCTACTCCTCATCTTCGCCCGGTCAGTGTATAGTTGGGAAAAATCAGCAATCTCTCTATTTTTCCTCCTGTATTTTTCAGTTCATTTGCTTTGGCATATGCATCGTTCCCAAATCACTAGACTCTGACAATATCAGTATTTGTAAACACTGCCTGGCCAGACAATCAAACGGCCTGAGACAAGAAAAAATGTTGGAGTGTTGCACAGAGAGAAACGTGGACCATAAATGATGCATTAGAGAAAACTAGTTTGCAGCGCTTTCTCACTTAATTGGCCACAGTTGTGTGCAACTAGTGCTGAAACAACTGATGTCTGTACACACACCATTTACGTGCATACAATAATCTGTCAACTTAATTATAAAATAGTACAAATACTTTAAGGCACGGCAATCTGTGAACGGGCATGAAGCTTCATCATTTATTATTGATATTGTATTTGTCTGTGGTTCGATTCAATGCATTTACTCTAGTTTAGTATCTAAACATCTACAGACACAACACAATTCATTTGACAAGAAAGAGCTGTTTGAAAATAGGATGTAAGATGGATATTTGTCTTACCCAAGTGAAATATTCCTTTTTTTATTTTACTTTTTAAACACAAATATAGCTAAATTTAATGAGGTTTGTGCTTGAAAAAAAAAAAATTATATATATATATATATATATATATATATATATATATATATATATATATATATATATATATATATATATATATATATATATATATATATATATATATATATATAGCATTTTTGCAGTAGGACAGGAAAAATAAAACTAATGTATAGCTGTGAACACAAGTTTGCTTCAAGTTCAACAAATATATCTTGGATACTATATATCCAAATATACTTGGATACTTACAAATTAATACTAATTTTATTGTTATTATTTTGTTTTCATTTGACAGTACAAATAAAAATAAATACATAATGGATTAAAGTACATGTTTTTATTAGTACTTTATTTTACAGTGCTGTTTCACTTGTGCACCATGAATTTTTAATAAAGAATACATAAGCGTTGTAAAAAATAGTTTATTGCTCTCCCTAAACTCCTGATTCTAACTTATGTACTCTAGATAAACTGGTTTATTTTATTTGACTTTATTTTGGAGTCCTATTTCACATGCATGTACTATGATTAAAGGCCAGACAGAACCTGCAGATATTTTTTTGGTGTTTTTGCAGAAACTTTTGTACAGAAATCTGCAGATTTATGTGGAATGATTGTGGGACTATCATAACTAAAATCTTAATACATGAAAAAAAACAACTTTTTTTAACTTTTATTTAATGTTTACAATGCAAATCCAATTAGAACCAATAATTTGGAAAACAAAGCACGTCTCTTAAATAATATATCTACAACAAGATCAAAAATATTACTTAAACTGTATCTGAAGGTTTTCATATCAGTCAATAATATTACTGAAATTATTTTAAAAACAGAATTAATATATTAATTCATATTTTTTTCTTAATATTTTTTTCTAGATTTAAGTAGATTGAACATAAAACAATCAAGTTACCCCCCCCCCCAAAAAAAAATAAATAAATAAATAAAAATAATAAATAAATAAATAAGTAAATATTGAAAATATATAATGAAAATAAATAATGAAAACAAATAAAAATAATTGTGGTAATTGTGGTAATAATAGGTGGTTTGAACAAACAAGAAGTATTTTTGTGTATTTATTTATTTATATGATTTTTATGTATTTTAATGTATTTATTGTATTTTTATCCTGCTGTATATAAAATTGATTCTGCAAAATTGTTGCAAACAATTTATATGGGTTGAGTTTAAACAAACAAATTAAATGTAGTAGTAAATTGGGTAGGCTAAATTGTCCGTAGTGTATGAGTGTGCGTGTGAATGTGTGTGTGGATGTTTCCCAGAGATGGGTTGCGGCTGGAAGGGCATCCGCTGCGTAAAAACTTGCTGGATAAGCTGGCGGTTCATTCCGCTGTGGCGACCCCGGATTAATAAAGGGACTAAGCTGACAAGAAAATGAATGAATGAATGATTAAACATACTGAACCAACTTTAAAATCGAGACCGAATCAAAACCTTATTTATTTATTTTTTTATTTTTAGTCAAATTTCTTTCTATTCTTGTTTACTTCTGGCAAAAAAGGGGAAAAATACTATACCTGTTTAAGTTCTGTTAAAGGTTTCTTAGTGCAAAAAGTATTTTTTTTTCCCCAGAATGATAACAATGTAAACATGTTCACCCAACGCTCTCGAACCTCCTGAAAATAAGCACAAAAATAATACCGCAAGTGCACCTGCCATTGTGAAAACCATTAGGGCCCATTTAATACACTGCTGCTAATTAAAACGCCTAATTATCCAATCCAATTATCAACTTTCTACAGTTTAATCTTAAAAGTTTTCAGCAGAGAAGATCAAACCGAACATTTTATAAAACCACATACATGATTGAGAGTACCAAAACAAACTAATTAGACAAAAAATCCAAAAAAAAAAAAAAAGATTAATATTAATATAGCGATCAGGCGAGAGGTGTCTTTGTTGAAACTTCAGAAATATTCAGGACAGTCATCTGCATGAACTATATATACGTTTCTCCCACTCTCCAAACTCACACTGATTGGGTCGAGCAGGTCAATATCATCATCTGACGGCCAAACGCTTTGATTCGAGAGGGCATTCAGAGGTTTGATTTCTCTCTCTATTTCTCTCTATGAATGTGGAAGTGATCATATTATTGCCTGTTCTCTTTCTGCAGAAGAGAGTCTGTGATTTTTTAGATATTTGGACTAGAAACAAGACAAAAAAATCTAAGTGAGAAAAGTATTTTTGCAGTGTAGTTGTGTGCAAAGTGACCTGCATTGGGTTTCCAACCATTGAAATGGTTTAGATTCAGTGATTAAGTCACGGAGGAAGCATTGAAATTCTAAAATCTTCAAGACTGAACCATTTATGGCTTTAGAAATCAAAATGACAAAGTAAAAGTGTATTAACAATCCCAAGAATTATTGTACATCAAGAGTTTCTGGCGAGCAAACTATGGAAAAATTATATTTTAAAATTATATCATAGCTGAGTATGATTTCCTTCTTTGATAGAAGGACATTAGCTATGTTTCCATACAGAAATGCAAATGGATTTTATGTGCAAAACTGGATTATCGCATAAAAGACGTGTGAATAAAGCAGCGTTTCCATCTAACAAGTCAAAGTGAACAAAATCATCACTTCCTGATTATCTGACGCCAAATATCAACGGTAAAAATAAAATTTGCTGCGATAAGAGAAGCTGCGTGAATCTTTTCTTCATTTAATAAATAACTTGTGCCGCAGAAGACAATCCTGACACAGTGAACAGTGAACACGCAGTGGTGTTTGAAGGCATTAATAATATAATAACACTAATACTGAGATGGTCAAGGCATTTTAGAATGACCAAAACAAAAGTTCCGGTGATTTACAGTGTGCTCAGCCTGCTGGTTTGTCCATTCACACACATTTTTATCATCACAAAATCTCTTATAACCAAATCACATGACCTTTTTTTAATACACATACTGGAATTTGTTCGGTAAAAGTGTTTTCATTGTAGTTTATGTCCATCTTTTCTTATCGATTAAAAAGTTAATCTAACCCAGTTATGCGCATATGTTTTTTATGCAGATTTTAAAAACTTATGCGCATCTCAGCATTTCAATCAGTTGTTTTTTTTTTAATTTAATTTAAAAATTTAGGTGGATGGAAACATAGCTACTGTCTTCTGCTAATCATCTTCAAATAGAAAATAGTATTCAGTGTGACCAATCTTTGTTTTTTAAATCTGAGAAAATATTGGTTGAACTAACAATTTACTCATGAAGCCACAATAAAATCCCTATATCTCTGGAAATTATATATATATATAGTTGAAGTCAAAATTATTAGCCCCCTTTTGAATTTTTATTTTTATTTTAAATATTTCATAAATTATGTTTAGCAGAGCAATGACATTTTTTACAGTATGTCTGATCATTTTTTTTTTCTGGAGAAAGTCTTTTTTCTGCCAGAATAAAAGCAGTTAGTTTTTTTTATTTTTTATTATTATTATTATTTTAGGGACAAATTTATTAGCCCCTTTAAGCTATCTATTTTTTTCGATAGTCTACAGGACAGACCATCGTTATACAATATTCTTTTGTTTCATGGTTATGTTCAGAGCATAGGCTGCTTTATAGAAATAATCAAAATCAAAGAAATATAGTTCTTTTTAAGTTAAATGACTCTTTATTCAGAAATTAAAATTGATTTTAAACCGATTTAACAGATTTTGAATTTGTTTTAAAATCTTTAAAATGTTTTAGTTCTTAGTTTTTTCCTATACTTAGTTTAACTTGTATTTTAAAAACTTGTTTTAACACATTTAACCAGTTTTTATTTAATTTAATTCTTTTTTTTCATTTATTATCCTTATTATCCATTATTTTGCTTCTTTTATTCTTGTTTATGTAAAGCACTTTGAATAATTATTGTGCTTAAAATGTGTTTTATAAATGAACTTGCCTTATCTAATATACACTATAATAGCCAGCACAAAAGTAATGATCTACCAAATGAGTGACAATTTATTTTTGCACTACATTCAAATAAATGATCATTCAAGAAACACAGTTCCCACCTCTAAATCTGATCTTACATTCACAGCATAACACGGACGGTCCATTCATTAGTGGTCATTACTAGTCCATTAGTACTGGACTTAATTTCCGAGAATCGCATCTTGCTTATTATGCGGAACAAAACAACCTTTCTCTTTTCTTGGAAAATATGTTTATCAAATGCCTCTCCATTGCCTCGCTGCACTCATCTGGATGTGCTGTTCATATAACAACACATCATTTTAAGAATAAAAAACACATATTTAATCTATCAAAAAAGCAAACAATCAGCCATCAGCAGCACTGTGAAATGTTAGTGCTTTTCTTCTGTCAGAATATGTTTTAAATGTAATGTATTTAGCCTGAATATTAAGCATCAATACTCCTGTATTTAGTGTCACGTGATCTTAAATCCTAGAAAATACTCTCATACACACATATACTACGGATAGTTTAGCTCACCCAGTATAATCTCACTTATAGCAGACAAATGAAGGAATGAATGAACAAATGGAAGGAACAGACAAAAGGACAATCCAATGAACAAATGAACAAATGTTGTTTTTGTAGTTGGGGGAAAGTTGTGGGGCTAATGGTTAGGCAGTTGGACTTGTAATCAAACGATTGCAGGTTCCTGGTCCCAGCAGGAATTCAATGACGGAGGGAGTGAATGAACTGCACTCTCTCCATCTTTGAGCCCCAGCTGAGGTGCCCCTGAGCAAGGCACCGAACCCCTAATTGCTCCCCAGGTGCTGGAAGCAATGGCTGCCCAGTGCTCCAGGTGTATGCTCACCATGTTTGTGTGTGTGTGTGTGTGTTCTCTCTTCTCGCTCAAACGTGCGTGTGTGAGTTGGATGGGTTAAAAGCAGAGGACCAATTTCAAGGATAAAACCATACTTGACAAGGTTCACTTGCAATTTCATCATACTTATCTTTATTCACAGTGAGTTACTGTCACTTTTAAAAATGTAATGCATCCGTGCAGAATAAATGTTTTAATTTGTAAATAAATAAATAGATAGATATTTAATAATAAACAAGCAAACAAACAAATAAACAAACGCAACACTGAAGTATGCATTTTTAACTACTTGCTTTAGAATCTTATTTATTTACTAAACAAATAAAGAAACACATTTGTTTATTAAGTAAATAAATAAATAAATACATAAATAAATAAATAAATAAATTAATTAATTAATTAATTAATACATTCTAAAGTATGGATTTAAATGAAAACCGCACTGAGAGTTTCCAGTTCGACAAAACCACAGCACAAAATCTTTTTGTAAAAAAAAATAAAATAAAATAAAGTAAAAAAAAAAAAAAAATCTAAAGTATGTAGTGAAAACATATTTTACTATTTATTTATTTATTTATTTATTAAATAAATAAATGAACAAATAAATAAATAAATAAATAAATAATAAAATAAATAAATAAATAAATAAATAAATAAATAAATAAATAAATAAATAAATAAATAAATAAATAAATAAATAAATAAATAAATAAATAAATAAATAATAGCCAAACAAACAAACCCAATTCTAAACTATGTAGTTTAAAATCAAACAGCATTGAGAGTTTGCGAGTTTGTACAACACACAATCCGCTGGTTCTTACCTTTGTAGAAGCATTCGTCGCTGTGCATGATGGTTATTCTCTGATGGGCCAGACAGGAGGCTCTGTGGAGCTCACAGTGGTTCTGGTACAGTTTCCCATCAGATCCGCACACAGGTTTGTAATGTGGTTTGCAGCGCTCCAGACATTGACACTCTCCTTCACCTGTTTCTCTGTCCACCACACAATGTTTTCCCAAACCACAGTACTTATGTTCACAGGGCCCGGGTAAACCAGTCTGACCAAGAAACCCTGACAAAACAGGTCAAAGAGAACAAAAATCATGTCAATTCATAAAATATTACATAAATATTTTTAAATATTTCATAATTTATTCATAAATATATTAATATGAAACATGCCCTATATTTGAACAATTTCAAGTCACACTTTATTTGTAGAGCCTATTTTAAGATATTTACAATTTCTGAGAGAGCTCGTTGACGGCCATTAGCCTGCCACAGTGTAGAAGAACAAAGACTGTTGACGTTTTCTATCCACAAGTTAGCGACAGAACCGCATAATAAGCCCTTACACTTAGAAGATTAGTCTGATTTCCAACTACAGCAGATCGATTGTTATTAAAATAGTAAGCATACCTGCCAACACTCCCGTTTTATCCTGGGAGTAGACCGTATTTCAGAACAATTTCCCGCAACTATCCCGTTTTTTATTTCTTCCTAAAAACTCACGTAATTTCACCCACCCCTCTTTTTGGTACAGTCTGTAAACACTCCCGGGTTGCCAACTTTAGTACAGTACCCAATCGCAGTGGCCACCCAAAACCCGCTGCATCCTATCCCGGTTCTCAACAGTGTTATAGGGTATATGCCGAACTAGTGTTGTCCCATATTGATAAACTTCTGGTGACCTGTAATTGTGAGTTTTTTTCCATTTTATATGATTTTTTTTTACCACATCGATGCTGTAATGCAATTAAAATACAATCAGTTAAACAGACTTTGGCATTCATTTAGTTGCTCAAGCGAAAAACGACATAAAATGCCGTTTACCCACACGCGCCTGTCAGAATCGTCAGGCTAACGCAGAAGCTCCATTGAATTTACAATAAAATAAATGCTCATATTATAAGGACATGGTGGGGGAAAATGTAATGTAAATGCCCACATATCAGGAATGTGTGTTGTGTTGGCAGACAGAAAGAAGCAAAGTCTGCATGTGTTTAGTGTTTTTCCTGATCGCAAACACAACAGCAGTCTGATTACGATGCTTTTTTCGGGGTTAATTATTGTGAGATCTCGATTGCAACAGAGAAATACTGTAGACTGTAACACTGTAAGAAGATATCTTTGTAGACGGACAGCATTTCATTTCATGTTCAGCCTTATAATCTTAAAGTGTGAGCAAAATCAGCTGTTTTGTCATCACTTTAGATATTTTGCTATAGAGAGTCATTCAAACGGTAGCTCTAAAGTGACCTTGGTTAATTAGTAACGGTTTCTGCTGTTTAGACATCAGCTGTAAATGTGAATGAATGGCGGAAGTAGTTCCTAATTGTCACAGTGTAAAACCAAATACACTGTAACTAACAAACACACATCATCTTTGTAGTGTTATCTGTATTGTGCATGTGTGTTTGTGTATGTTGTTTTTGTCAAGATTAGCATTGTGTTTATGTAAAAAAACTCACTTTTATGTCAAACAATAGCCCAATCATCTTCCCCATTCACACTGAAATAACCACAGACACGTTTTCTTTTAAACATCATTTATTAACCAAACATAGAAAGTTTACATACACTTACCAGTTTCCATTTCTCAGCACCAAACCTGTTTACATTTCAAACAAAGTCATTTATACAGATTTTTCCCGCCTTCACTTCGGAGCAGCCAATTTTGCATGACATCATCAGGGTCACTACCCCCTGGTCAGTTAATAAAAATGACAGTTTTGTTGTTTAAACTTGTATTGGTTATTTGTTGTGTTGTATTTTGAGTTTTGTATGCATATTCATTTACTTGCATTAATTTATACTTTTGTTAAATGTCTTTTAATGCAATTTTTTGTCTACATGTTAACCTACAACCCGTAAAATGGTTGAACCCATGGGCGGGGCCAATACTATAAAATGGCCCCAAACATTCTCTCTGTGTAATGCACCTTTAAGTCTGGTTGCCAACCGCCAGTAAAACCCAAAGAAGAAGAAGAAGAAGAAGAAGAAGAAGAAGAAGAAGAAGAAGATTCTCTCTGTGTGGATAGTTGTAGGAGAAGGTTGTGTTGTCCGAGAGATTGTTTAACAGATTTTGTTCAGGTCCTAACTTTGATTTAGCCAAACAATCTTGTAAAATAGTTTGTAAATATTGTATAGTTTATTTTCTTTATTGTTATTTTGTCACTTTCAACTTTTTGCTAGTGGTGGTCAAAGCGAGGCTTCGTGAAACACTGAAACAGTCGAAGCAAATGTGTTGAAGCTTCGAAACCCCACTCTATGGTGACACCTAGTAGTCATTTTATTTGTATTGCACTGAAACAGCTTCAGCAAAGAACAGTTGAGCAAATTGAGGTATGAAACGCCAATTTGTGGCCTCGAACTTTCAAGTTGTTTAGTCGAGCGGTAAGAGATTGCGACCACCATGCTGGGATAGTGGGTTCGAATTCAGAATGATATAAATATTTTGATATGCTTTTATACCAGTTGGTAATGCTTTGTTCTTGTATCGTTTTGTTTCAACTTTGCTCTGACATCCGAATAAACACCTTGTAAATAAATTTGTATTGTTTTGTTTATAAAACAGTGTTGTTGCTACATCAGATACAGTTGTGGCCAGAAGTTAACATCAATTATTTTTGATTAATTAAATTTCCCATTGTATTTTATTAACGTCATTCCAAAACCTAAACCCATCACTGTACTGTAAAAATATTAATTATTGTTTTACAGTGTTACAAAAATGATGCTAAATTGATGGCGTATCCGCAGCTGTATCGTATCTAGACTACACCATAAAACAGTAACATGATTAAAAAACATAAAATCATGGTTTTAGAGTATTTGTACTAGTCGGGATTCGAACCCAAAATTAATTTGAGATACAGTAACATTGTGCAGGTCTCGAAACGCCTCTGAAATGATCAATGACTTGAATCGCTTTAGTCACGTGACCAAGTGTTTCGAAACCCTTTAGTCATGTGACCTGGGTGTTTCGGATCATGCTTCGGTGTTTTGAAACACTTTCACTTCGGGATCTCGACACTGTGTTGAAACGTCAGTTTCCCGCCAGCCATCCCTACTTTTTGCTAGATTTTTGTCTGCACTTTCACCAGTGGCTTCTGTCACACTTTTTGCCTCCATCTACCCGGTCAATCGTAACACTAATAAAAAGGGGTTTTTAAACTCTCCGTGTTTGATTTTCTTATTTATATATACGATTGTGCCGTCAAACTGTTGTATAAATGCAATATCACACTTGTAGCAGTGCGTAATGGCTGTATATCAGCACTGGTGGGACGAAAAGGCACCAACGCACGCCTCCCACCAGTGCTGATATACAGCCATTACGCACTGTTACGAGTGTGATATTTGTCATATATATTACCCATTATTTTTCATTTTTAGCCATTACATTTTTTGTATAAATTATTTATGATTTCCAATCCCTTCACACTGACTTTATATTGGCTCTTACATAATTAAGCTCTCTATTTTTAAAAAAAACTCACAGCAATCATACAATAAATCACAGAAATCCAATAGCTGCCAAAACCGAGACTTTCCTTTAGAGCAATTTTGAGACCTTTTAGACGTGCGTAATTAAACAATGACCTCTTTCATCAAGTGCCACATAATGAAGACCTTCTGACTGCAGCTTCTTGTAGTAAAAAGAGAATGTTGTCTTTTTCCCAGCAAGATGGACAGAAGCCAAAGCGGCATCTGATCGGTATTCACCCGGCGACCAAAGTGACATCAAAGACAAATGACTAATTCAGCGGCAACGATTGGTTATTGATGAGTCAGCTTTTGAAAGAGAGATGCAGCTGGACTGAAGGTGTGTGTCCGCCTTTCATCTGCACATCATCAGACATGCATTTTCATCCCAGTAAAAGCCAACACCACGATCCTTTAGAGCACCATATACAAATGGAGGAATGATCAATGGCGGCACTAAAGAAGCATCATGTCATTTTCCCTTTCATTCAGAGTTGTTTTTTCACTTTAAAGTCCACATGAACCGGAAGCTGCCACCCATTTTTCATAATGTGATGCAGTTCCTAGAGAAACGGAATAATAAATGAGAAATCAGTGGGCGTGGCTTGTTTTTTGCGACTGTGAGCTGATTGGATGTAGTAGAGTAGGCATTTCATTCAGAAAGATCAGGAAAAGGGTATAGGGAGAGTTATTATTAACTAACAGACACCTCCTCCTCAGCATATCTGTTTATAGTCAAAACTGACAGTTGGAGGGGCGTGGTTAAGTATGTTAGCCACGCCCGGTACCTCAGACAGACATAATCTGACAATTTAGGAAAGTGCATTTTCAGATTTCAATTAAAGATTACAAGAGTAAATTAGTCTTTGTTTTCTTAATGACGTGCACAGATGAATTGTTCACCAAATAAAAACCAGCAATGTGAGCTAACAAAATCAAGTAGTTAGTTTTGATTTCATTTGTACTTTAAGGGAATATTCATTTAATAATTTTGCAAACAATGTTGCAAATGTACTTTTGAACATTCACAAGTAAGCAAGTAACGAGATTACTAAGGTAGCATACAACGAAAATGTTTCATAAAAACATTTAAATGATAAAGCTTTTGTGCTATCATTCTGAGTAAATTATTTAACAAACTTTGAACAAACATTCTTTTAACATATATATACATAAACTATATTAGACATATATACTATACACTCTTAAAAATGCTGGGTTATTGAAATACATTCATTTATTCATTTTCTTTTCGGCTTAGTCCCTAGACCCTGCGTCCATTACATTGGACATCACATGACATCCCATGTTTTTTAGGCATAGTTAATTAATTAAGTAGTTTAGGCTTTTATTACAATTAAATGTTCCTCAATTAATTGAATGCTGCTATACCATATATCTGCATATATGGTTTTATAATATTCTATCAATATGAATTGGAATATAAAATATTTCTGTTGTTTTGTAAGGGGCAGTTTCTGCTAACAATTTCAGGGCAAGACAGAGATGAGCCACTGTTACCAGAGGTAGAGGGAGAAAATTTAGGTTGAGGCAGAGGAAAGTCAGGAACTTTTTTTTGTGTTTTTTTTTTTTTTTTTTATGTTATGATAGTATAATGTTAGGGAAGTACAACTGTTTTGACCTGATGTCCACTGCAATGGATCAAAAAAAAAAAAAAACACACCTAAAGAGTGATGAATTTTTTTATATAATAATTTGATCTCATTAATGGGAGCCTCAAGAACTGTGAAAATATAATTTTACATTTTTATGAAATTTGGAACATAATTCAGGTCTGAAGGGGTTAATCTGGGGTCACCACAGCAGAATGAACCTCCAACTTATCCAGCACATGTTTTTACACAGCAGATGCCCTTCCAGCTGCAATTATTGAAATAAAATATTAGGTCAAATGTGGACAAAACCTACAGCTGGAATGTTTTAATTCACTTATTGTTTGCTTGCTGGTTGGTTGGTTGGTTGGTTGGTTGATTGACTTGAGATTAAAATACTTTTTCTGTGACGGTGAAGGTGAAATAACAATACACAATATATAGTAACCTCAGGTAGTGATTATGTTATTAGTTAACTCATTAAATCCATATATAATTCAGGGGAGGGGGGGGGGGGTGTAATAATTCTGACTTCAATTGTATGTGTGTGTGTGTGTGTGTATATATATATATATATATATATATATATATATATATATATATATATATATATATATATATATATATATATATATATATATATATATATATATATATATATATATATATAATACAACTCACATGACAACAATGTCAGGGTTGGGTAAAGGTTGGAGTTAGGTTGGGTAGGCTTAGGTTTAGGGTAGGATTTGTGTTAGGGTTAGGGTAGAGTTTGTCTTAGGGTTAGGTTAGAGTTTGTGTTAGGTTAGGGTTTGTGTTAGGGTTTGGTTAGGGTTAGGGCTGTTGGTTTTGTTAGGTCAGGTTAGGGTTTGTGTTAGGACGGTTGGTTTTGTTAGGTTAGGTTTAGGGTTAGGTTAAGGTCAGAGTTAAACAGCAGAATTATTAGCCACCCTATATATTTTCCCACAGTTTCTGTTTAATGGAATAATGTTTTCAACACTTTTCTAAACTTCATAATTTTAATAACAGATTTTTTTTATAACCTTCTAATAATAATTTATTTTATCTTTGCCATGATGACAGTACATAATATTTGACCAGATATTTTTAAGATACTAGTATTCAGCTTAAAGTGACATTTAAAAGCATCAAATTAGGTTACATAGGCACGTTCAAGTAATTAGGCAAGTAGTTGTATAACAATGGTTTGTTCTGTAGACAATGTTGATAATATTGATCCTAAAATCGGCTTTAAAAAATAAAGCTGTTTTTATACAGAAGACTTTATACAGAAGAAATAATAATACCAGAAATATTGTAAAAAGAAAAAAAAAAGTCCTTGCTCTCTTTTCTGATATACAATTTTGGACATATTAAAAAAAATTCACAGGAAGGCTAATAAGTTTGACATCGACTATATATGGATAGAAGTAATTAAATTTCTTGTTTTATTTGCAACAACAGCAGCAACAAAAATAATAATGAAAAGTAAGACAACAAACATCTGAAGGCAGCAGAAATAAGTTCAGATGACCTGAAAAGGTCAAAATAAAAGAGTCCTCCACTGGACACGGACAGTAAAGCTACAAGACCCAATGACAGCCCTCAGGTGCTGATTATAGCAGATCCATGGCATGCATGAGAACTAATAAGAGCTCAGCACAAGCCTTCAGAAGCACAGACACTCATATCTCTTCTTACAGATGTACACCCCAAGACTTCCAGACTAAATAAAAGGACGAGAACATCAGTTACTCTGTATTCGGGAAGATTTGATATTAGCTGTGAGAAAGAGCATCGCACTGGAAGAGAGTCGTGAATGCTTGTCATCTCGGCTATGTAATTGATATCCGTCTGCACAAAAGCCATTTGCGATGATAAATAGAGCGCCGTCTGCTTTCAGAAGCCAAAAAAATCTCATTCTTTTTCTCCACAGAGAAACTCTTTTTTTTTAACCATTCTGCATAAACATTTGAAGGCAGAGCTACTGCGAGCTGGAAGATTATTAGTGGACTGTGCGTATATTTGTAGGAAAAACAAACAAAACAAAACCAAACAAGCAAATCCTGACGTCTGAAGAAAACGAAGCGGTGACCACTTAAAGCACTCTGAATATGGAAATTCTGTCTCTTGCAATGCATGTGTGCGTGTGTGTAGGGGTGCCGCTAGGGAGGGGAAAGTTAGGATGGTTCTTAGGGCCTACACACTGTAGGGGCCCCAGGAGTTACCATTAGAACTTCTATTAGAAAGACAACAGTAACTCAAGCAACCACTTGTTACAACCAAGGTATGCAGAGAAGCATCTCTGAACACACAACATGTCCAACCTTGAGGCGGATGAGCTACAGCAGCAGAAGATCACACCAGGTGCCATTCCAGTCAGCTAAGAACAGGCGACTGAGGCTACAATTCACACTGATCACCAAAATTGGACAATAGAAGATTGGAGAAACATTGCCTGGTCTGACAAATCTTGATTTCTGCCTTGACATTTGCATGGTAGGGTCAGAATTTAGCTTCAACAACATAAAAGCATGGATCCATCCTGCCTTGTATCAACAGTCCAGGCTGATAGTGGTGATGGTGTAATGGTGTGGGGGATATTTTCTTAGGGCCCATTAGTACCAGTTGAGCATCGTGTCAATGCGACAGCCTACCTGAGTATTGTTGCTGACAATGTCCATCCCTTCATGACCACAGTTTAACCATCTTCTGATGGCTACTTCCAGCAGGATCACATGCCATGTCATAAAGCATGAATCATCTCTGATTGGTTTCTTGAACATAATAATAATTTCACTGTACTCAAATGGCCTCCACAGTCACCAGATCTCAATCCAATAGAGCAACTTTGGGATGTGGTGGATTGGGAGATTCTCATCATGGATGGGCAGTCAACAAATCTGCAGCAACTGATTGATGCTATCATAAGAATATGGACCAAAATCTTTGAGTAATATTTCCAGTACCTTGTTGAATCTCAGCCATGAAGGATTAAGGCAGTTCTGATAACAAAAGCAGGTCCAACCTGGTACTAGTAAAGTGTACCTAATAAAGTGGCCGGTGAGTGTATATAATTAATAACAATGTATTTATTGCAATTAATGCACTTAACTATGGCACCTTACTTATATCATGTTTATTTAGCCTAATACATAAAAATAAACATTGAATTAAACTTTGAATAAAATCTGATATGCAATGCAGTAAAAACTGCAACAGTTTTTTTTTTTTTTTTTTTGTAAGCAATAAACAGTTCCGCTAGGATTATATGAAGAGTTTAGATGAAAAAAACTCTAAATGACATCTGAAATTTTCCTCTAAAATTAGTATTTTATCAGGCTTCTGTGTTTATGTGTAGTAACATCACATTTATGGCAAAGAATAAGTCCTTTTCCTGGTTTTTATAGTGAAATATCTCAACATAAACAAAGGAGGCTGAGAAAAAATGCTCATCTTAGATGGAAATTTCATGCAGCACTTAAAGATTTTTGCATCCAAACCCTTAAACTCTATATATATATATATATATATATATATATATATATATATATATATATATATATATATATATATATATATATATATATATATATATATATATATATATATATATATATATATATATATATATATGTGTGTGTGTGTGTGTGTGTGTGTGTGTGTGTTTTAACCCTTGGCTTGCACTACATATGATTGCCTAAACATTTTGAAAAAAAATGGTCATAATGGTTGGTTGGTTTAGATTTTAGAATAAAACTGAAACCTTTTTTTTTTTTCTTAAATAATGGTGAAAAATTCTTCTAAACCAGACCCCTTACTTTCTATGCCCAATGCTGCACAAATTCAGTTTTTTCAAGCAGTACCTGCTACAAGATACATAAAAATATTATATAAGCTTTAAAATACAGAGCTTTACTGGAGTTTGTAAAGACTACACAAGATATCCATGACTCTATTTGCTGTAGTCAGACCGTGTGTTTTACTTGCGCTTCGGGGACTAAAAATAACAATGCAATTTATTTGTTTGATACACATGCCCAGGCAATAATGGAAAAGAATTCAGCTACTGGGAACTTTTTATTACTTTTTATATACAAACATTTCCTGAATACAACCTAAACATTAAGGGCTAGATTTATTAACAGAATGCATCAGAGCAAACTGTCCTTTTGGCATTAAAACAGGACTGGCAGTATATAAAGCTTTGTATCTTGAAACTTATATAATGTTTTCAGTGATTTGAGGTTGTGGATCTTGTAGCAGATAATGCATTAAAAAACTTGTCTGTGCGTATAACTAGACAATCACTAGAAAGTGACAAAGCATTTAAGCATTCTGGTTTGGAATTGTTCCCCATTTATTTTCATTCATACATTAATTTTTTATTCATTTTCTTGTCGGCTTAGTGACTTTATTAATCCGGGGTCGCCACAGCAGAATGAACCGCCAACTTATCCAGCACGTTTTTACGCAGCGGATGCCCTTTCAGCCGCAACCCATATATTTATATATATATATATATATATATATATATATATATATATATATATATATATATATATATATATATATATACATATATATAATTTTTTTATTATTTTATTTTATGTGACTTTTTAGGCATTCTGGTTTGAAATTTTTCCCATTATTTTTTTAACATAAATTTTCCATTTTAATCCAAAATCCAAAATCCAACATTATTACCAATATTATTTTTTATAAAAAATATTGTCAGTCCCATAAAGTGTAGGCAACCATATAATGCAAGATAATATGTACTTGCACTTTAAGGTTAAAAAAGTAATATTGTTAACAAAGTTACACAGTCGATGCCTTTTTACTGTACTGCAGATCATTTCCTTTATTTTATTTAAAATTTAGGCAAAATTAAAAATTTACAAAATTGTATTTATTTTCAATATAATTTAATTATTTTATTTTGAGTCACTTTTTAAGTATTTTTGATGCTTATTAAGGATCATTTTTATTTATTTATTTATGTATTTATTTATGAACCTTTTTAAAACATTCTGGTTTAAAATTTTTCCCCATTTGATTAAAAAAAAAAAAAAAAAATTAGTTATAGACCAAAATCAAAACCTACATTATTATCAATATTATTTTCTTAAAAGTTCCTAGCAGAACTATTTACAAAATAAAATGAATAAAAAATACATTTATTTTAATTAGAATTTTAGTTTCAATTTACATTTCATAAAAACATTATTATTTTAATTACATTTTTATTTATTTATTTATTTATTTTTTATTTTTTAACAAATATTTCATTTTTATTCTAACAAATATTTCAATTTTAGTCCAAAATCCAAACCAACCATAAAACCAATACTGTTTTTTTTCAGGGAATTAGTCCCATAAAGTCTAGACAATCATTTAATGCAAAACAATATGTACCAACACTTTAAGGTTCAAATAAGAAATATTCCAAGCAGAACTAAATATTTTTACATCTATTTTAATTTAAATTATTTTAATTATTAATTATATACTAATTATATATACTAATTACTAATATTTAAATTGTTAATAATTAGTTAAAATTTTAATTAAAAAAAATTTGTTACATTTTATGTATTTGTTTATTTATTTTTTACATTTTATTTAAAAATTGTATTTTATTTGAAAATTTAATTTTAGTTTAGTTTTAGTCCAAAATACAAACCAACCATTAGTCCATAAGCCTCATAAAGTCTAGACAATCATATAAGGCAAAACAATGGGTACTGGCACTTTAAGGTAGAAAAAAAAAAAAAAAATCCTAGCAGTATTGCAGATCATCATATTTATTTTATTTTGATTCTTTATATTTGATATGAGTTAAATCCAAATATTAACAAATGTGCAATTTCCATATCAGATTTGTATGTAAGATATTACTCTCCCCCACACTTCCTCTAATAGAAAGAAAAAAAAAAGTGCCTTGCCTGGTCATAGTAGATCACCATATCTACGTAAATACTTGCCATTTCGTTAATTAATCAGTGCTGTGCTTATTTCATTTGTCGAAATGTAAATGAGATGTCACGTCTCTCTTCTTTTGTGTCTGCATTGTGGGTAAATCATCCACAGAAATGCCCATGCTCATTTTGCCCTATTTTGTAAATTTGGCTAATATATCATAATACGACCCTTTAGTTGCTCTCAGTGAAACTGACACTTTTTTTTTTAGTAAATCTTTTAACTATAGACTCCCAGTGACTCATGCATGAGCGTCAACACATCAAACTTTCAGCGGCTTTTGTTTATACACATGGGTTTTGTCTCTTTTCTCTTAACAGCCCGTCATGGTTTCATTCTCTTGTCACCACCAAAGGTGTGAGTGTCCCAGGCCATCTTGATGTTTTCCAGCAGCACAGACGCCGGTCCTCTGGGACTCTGGGTAATGTAGTAAACAACACTTGGCTCGTTGCAGCCCTTTAAGAAGCCTCTGTGGACTCTACCGCTCCAAAAAACAGAGCAAACGCATCCGGATAAACAGCCTTCAAACGGCGAGATATGAAAGACGACACAGAAAACACGCTCACCTGCCTACCATTACTCCTCCATCTGCTTCAAAATTCCTTCAAGCAAATCTGAGCCGTTGCTGGAGTGAGCAACTCTATGCAAATGTCAACATTCATATGGTTTTAAACATTTTTTATATTGTTGCCGTTATTTAATTATTCATTCATTAATTTATTTATTTTCCTTCAGGTTAGTTCCTTTATTCATCAGGGGGTGCCACAACAGAATGAACCGCTAACTTATAGCATAAGTTTTTCACAGAAGATGCCCATCCAGCTGCAACCCATCACTGGGAAACACCCATGTACACTCATTCACACACATAAGGCTTTATTTTAACAATCTAGCTTTAACAAGTCTAAAGCGCAGGGCGCAAAAGCATTAAGGTCGTGTCCAAATCCACTTTTGCTATTTTGAGGACAGACAATTCCGCTCTGCAGTTTGGTGCATGGTCTAACAGGGTTGTGCTTATTCTCTTAATGAGCTATGGGTGTGTTTTGAGAATCAACCAATCAGAGTCTCACCTCCCATTCCCTTTAGGAGTCAGTTGTGTCATGCCATGATGCACTTGCTATTTACATGGCGGACTGTGTACGTAAAAAAACTGAACGCTTCACTAGCGAGAAAACAGATCATATGCAGCACGAGGATAAAGAATAAGCCTCCTCCAATCAGCCTTTACACCCCATTCACACTGGGCGTCAGAGTCAACGCTTTCCATTCACTTTGAATAGGTACGTCTGGATAGGTCACGTGTTATGACGGTATTCAGCTGCTCTGATTAGGCGGCCAACTGAGATTCATTACCGTGTTTATATCTGGGCAACGCTTCTATGTTTCCTTGTCAGTTCTTTGTGTTTGTTCATGTGTCTTTGTCTGTAATATCATTATTTAGGGTGCTTTCACACTTGGTTCATTTGCCTCGTCCGTACCCAAGTTCGATTGTCTCCCCTTGCCACCTCCTCTGTTGGTTTGTGTTCACACTAACTTTTTTCCTTCTGAACCCTGGTATGGTTGCGTCATCGAGCTGCTGTGTTGTTTGAGGCCGTTGCTAAGTGACTTGGAAATGGAAAGACTTCCGCACATCGTGGTCATTCTGCTTTTACTGAAAGCTTTTGGACATACAGAAAGCAACTTGCGTCCATCTGCCGCAAAAAATATTATGCACATTCAGAACATCACACAGCGTCTGCAGAAGCTGTTTTTGGAGGAGACAAGCAGACATCACTGTGTTTGCCCTGGCTCAGTCCCGCGCGTGCACCAAGGTACGAAACAAGACACACACACAAACAAACGAACATTATGAAAACGATAGTTTGTTGTACAGTTGGCAGTTCAATATAGTTCACTTCCGTTATTTGGTACAATTGCATTCACATCTGAAGTGAACAGTACCAAAGTTTGCATGAACCGTACCCCAGACCACCTCTTTCAGGCAGACTCGGGTACGGTTCACGGGTCCGCACCCAGGTTCAGAAGATGCATTCACACTAGCTAAACGTACCGTACTATGACGTCAAACGAACTCGGGTGCGGACCAAAAGTGCTAGTGTGAAAGCACCCTTAATGTGACACTACTCATTTAATGGACATTACTCATTCTATGGGACAACATAAAAGTTTTAAGCTCAATCCACTAAAATTTGTAAAAACAATTAAGTTAAATTAATCGATTTGTCTTGGGACAACATGAAGGAACTGTGTGGAACCCAGCATTTTTTTTTTTTTTTTACAGTGTATGTGAATTTATGTTTCAAGTTTTTACTGCAAATGTCACATCCATAACGCTGGAATTGCTGGAGTGCTGAATGAGATATCACTAAAAGCTCTGCTTCTCATCACTCTGGGGGTTGTATTAACAAGCACCTGCCTGAGAAGAGCCGTATTTATAGAACGCTTCGCTATGGGAAAGGCGGGAAAAACAGCAAGTTTGATGTGCTCCCGGGTTTTCGTTCATTAAACACGGTGCTGTACCATCACTAAGCACAACAATTGGCATCTCAGCGCTGGCTGAATTAAAGCGAGACGCCGCACCATCTCAGGCATAATGATGTGCGATCTGCTTTCACCGAGACGCGTCAGCTTGAATCAGTTGTGGCATTTTTTCTCGTTTATTATTTTATTTTTCCTTTTATTACCTGACACGGATCAGCTCTAATAAATCTGCTGAACCAAATGAGAGGTGCGATGGAATGGCATTAAGAAACCACAACAATAAACACGGTGGGAGCCTTACTGCATGCGCTCACTGGAATCCACATATTTGAATTATGTATTATTAATAACATATGTGACTCTATGACAGAAATGTAGGTTTGGGAATATTTTTAGGGGTTAGGTTTATTGAACAGGGCACATTACAGTAGTTTGAAATGACAACTCGATTAAAGCACCAGTAGGAGTGGTACTTTTTTTGTTGTTGTTTTTTTTAGGTCAGTGTTTATGGAGATGAAAATGTATACAGCAAACAAGCAAACAAATAAACAACAAAAATAACATATTAAGAATAAATAACTAAATAAATAAAAAAGATTGGATAAAATAAAATAGGATTAGATAAATAAATAAATAAATAAATAAATGAAGACTAAATAAAATAGGACTAAATAAATTAAAATAAACAAACAAAACAAAATTAAGTGAGTTTTTCCTTAAAGCAAGTGAAATAATCTGCCAATGGAGTGAGCAAAAGAACCTTATGTCAAAAGGAAAAACAAGATTATTTTGCTTACTTCCTGGTGGAATGATCTTCTTATTCCCACACAGACTGCAGATTCACTAGTATTATTGAAAAGACAAACCAATCTCTTCTACAATTACCTGAACCAGTTAGCAAAAACCAGAACAACTGGCTTTGAACTTGACAAACCACCAGAAACACACTCTTTGATCTCGCCAACACTATTACTGGCACTTGCACCAGTTTTGCACATTTGCACCAGACATGTTCTTACAATCACTCCATATATCTCTAAGAAAATACAAATAAATTAATAAATATATGCCTCTTTAAAATGTAAAAATGTATAGCCTTTTTTTAACTGCATGCCTTTAGTAATCCGGCAGTATTTTTAAAGCATAAAGAGCTTTATGTCATTGTTAGTAAGTCAGGCTCTTGACATTAAGCAAACTCATTTGATTTCTCTAATCAATAAGTTTTCTGAATTGCATAATATTTATGACTAGTAATATATTATTCCTAATTCACAAGAAAATAAATATCACAATTCTACACTCAGTAATTATAGAAGGTAAATCCTTCTAAAAGTAAAGCAATTCAATTTATTTTAAGGGGAAAAATACTTTGCCCAAGTCCTCAAGAGCAATTAAGTCATTTTCTTTAGAGAATGGCAGATTTCAGTTTCCAAACTCATAATGTTGGTATATTCCAGCAATTGGACAGGAAGCTTTTCATGTACAAATGAAAAGCTCAAGAATGTTTCCCTGTAGAGGCCTTTAATCACATTTACCCAAATGCAAGCAGCACACTGTGCCTCAAAGAGAACAGACCTCTCAAAGGGAACAAATGCTGCATTTTCTTTTCTTTTTCATCATTTTCAGCTCTGAGATTGAGCCAAAAAGATTGTAACTATATACGACTGTGCTCAAAGTTGATATTTCTGCAGTATATGTGAAAGAATAAGACAATGCAGAAATGTTGCTTGCATATAATAATAGATACTGTATTATAGACACATTGCAATATGCAAAATAGTTTGGTAACACTTTAGTTTAGGTCACAATTCATGGTATTAACAAACCATTAGCTAACATTACTAGTTTAATGAATTGATAATTAGCTGTTTATTAATAGGTAGAAGTTGGGTTTAGGATTAGGGATGCAGAATAAGATCATACTTTATAACTACTAACAAGCAGTTAATATCTTAATGACAGACAGGTAATAAGCCAGTAGTTAATATCATGAATTGTGTTACCAATATTTTTAATAGATTGTCCTTTTTCACTGATGAAGAAGTTCTGAACTTTAAATGAACACTCTAAAAATATTTTTTAGACAAAAAAAATAAAAAATTAACGCAACAGTTTGCATTAATATATTCAAGTTACGACAGTATCTAACAAAATGAGGTTCAGACAACAAACTTCATTATGTTAGCCAAATCTTTTCCTCCTCAATCAGAGGCATTTTCACATAGCAGAAAACTTCGAAATTCGAGTACTCAAAACAGTTTTTTAAATTAAAATTGAAAACAAATCCAGTGTTATAAACTTAATTACATGCATGCTTTCAAGTTTAGAACCTCAAATAAATTAAGTAGCTGTAATTGTTGAATTTTTTTTTTGTTTTCGAATTTAATGTTCATGCTTGTAAGAGATACATTTAACAACAACATTTTTGTTTTCCGGTTATATTTTATTTGTATTAAACCACAGGTTTTCTTTTTTTTTACAAAACAAAAACATGTTCTGTCCCATATTATCAGTATAAAAATAACCAAAAACATCAGTGTGTGGATTTAATAATACAAAACAACTCCATTAGTGTGTAAAAAATTGAGTTATCAACCCAATTTTATTGGGTTGCTACAAGTTAAATATTGTTTTAAAGTAACTGACGGATATATTTACCTTTAAATTAGCCACATTTTTAAAATGATGTTATTATCAATATTTACCTGTTTTGAAAACTTTATAAAGTTATTCTGGCTACTTAAACGTTTAAATCTAATCAGCATTTTAGAATTTTTAAGTTTCAATAGTGTATTAAACTATGTAGTGGTAACAGACCTCTTGAGTTATTTTTTAGAGTGAAGATTATTTTTTTTTTACTTTCTCTATTTATTTCTAATTAACATCCAGATTCATCAGTGTGCAAACAAACGACCATTAGATGGCAACATTGTTTATCTTCAATCATTCTTAGAAGATCTGCTATGAAAAACTCTTGTGTTCTACTCAGCAACTAATGCAGATACACTGAAAAAATACCTTAAAGTAAAAAAATATATATATTTTTTAGTTTGTTACAGTTAAAATGAGTAGTTTTTTCTCAAAGTTTAATTTAAATTTGATTAAAACTTTCATTTAATTTTATCTAAATCCAAAATATTCATTGTGGTCAATTAAAAAACTACATTCACACAAAGCAAAAATATTGTTTACTATAACGTTTTAACTAGGTTAAAACTGTAAAATGCAATTTAATATTGATCAAAATAATAGATTCAGTGGGTCAGTGGTTAGCACTGTTGTCTCACAGCAAGAAGGTCGCTGGTTTGAGTCCCGGCTGAGTCAGTTGGCATTTCTGTGTGGAGTTTGCATGTTCTCCCCGTGCTGGCGTGGGGTTCCTCCGGGTGTTCTAGTTTCTCCTACAGTCCAAACAAATGCGCCACTGTGTCACCCCTATATTTCACTTAATCTAAAAATGTACTTTAAATGGAAGACAACAGTTTTACTTTTTATTCAGTATACATTAACTGTTTAAATGCTAATTAAGTGTAATTGATTTTTGCCTGAACTTTAGGAGTTTACAAAGTGACTCCAAGCGTAAACGCATCGGCTACAACTAATGGCCAGCCAGATGCACTTATAGACCGCTTCCTATAAAGCAGTAGGTATAGTGTACACAGAAAGTAATGCAGTGGCAAGTCATTGGTAACAGGATCAATTCAAGCTCAGGAGGAGGAATCTGTAGGATCTGTGCAGTGAGGGGAGTTAAACCCCATTAAAATGCAGCCGTCATTAAGTCCCACTGAGTTACACTATTTATGAGGCAGCACCACGCTTCAGTAATTGAACACCCCGCAGAAACCTCCCTCTGCTAATTCATACAGCATTAAGCCATTTCTGAGCAATTCCACCAACATTGACTACATACATGGTCTGTTTTTCTGGTTGTCCTTTTAAAATATCTTGTAGAGTTCTTGGGTTTTCAGAGGGTAAATAAATGAACAAATAAACTAAACTTTAGTGATTAAAAAAAGTATAATAAATCAATAATAATAACAACAACAATAATAATAATAATAATAATAATAATAATAATAATAATAATAATATTTCCCAGAGATGAGTTTGAGGCTGGAAGGGCATCAGCAGAGTAAAACATATGCTGGATAAGTTCATTTGGCTGTGGCGACCCCAGATTAATAAAGGGACTAAGCCAAAAAGAAAACGAATGAATGATAATAAAAATACTAATAATACTAATACTAATAATAATAATAATAATAATAATAATAATAATGATAATAATAATAGTAATAATAATAATAATAATAATTGTTGCTTCTTTGTCAAACTACTTTTTTTAAAATGAGCTGAAACAACACAATTTTGGACATTTACTTTGGAAAAACGTAATTATTTTTTGTTCAATCTACTTAAATTAGTTACATTACCTTAATATATTTAAATTGGGACAACTTGAAGTCTAAAGCGCATAGCACAAAAGTATTAAGGCCGTGTCTAAATCCACTTTTGCTATTTTATGGATAG
Source organism: Danio rerio (assembly GCF_052040795.2). Taxonomy (NCBI): domain Eukaryota; kingdom Metazoa; phylum Chordata; class Actinopteri; order Cypriniformes; family Danionidae; genus Danio; species Danio rerio. The sequence goes on from NC_141034.1 coordinate 51,583,857, forward strand.
AAAAATATGGTCTGCGCTCCAGCGCATGGTCTAACAGGGTTGTGCTTATTCTTTTAATGAATTTTGGGTGTGTTTTGAGCATAATGTGTATTAATCAGAGTCTCATCTCTCATTGCTCCTAAAAGTCAGTTGTGTCGCACCAATAGCACATTTGCTATTTACATGGGGGATTTTGTAGGTGGAAAAACTGAAAAAAGCCCCCCGAGATGAAGAAGGCATGGTTGCAGTGTTTTTACGAACAAAATAATTATTTTTGAATCATTTTAATCCTTGTTTTTTCATATGTAAAGAAATTTGTGCATTGCTGTACATCCTGTGACAAGCGTTTAGTTGGTCAATGAGTCTATTTCAGTTTCTCAAAATAGCAACGCACCAACAATGCCCCTTAACACACCTTCTTTGTAGAGCAGCACAGAGTCCACAAAGTTGCACAAATGAATTTGTTATTTAAACCACGTGGCGCGAAACTGTTGGTGGATGAGGATATTCCCCCTATGTGTAAAGCGCTTTGAATGCCCTGACAAGTGCTATATAAATGTAAAAAATTATTATTATTATTATTATTATTATTAAAACGTTAAAAGTAGGGTTGTGCTGGTCTGAAAATAGCAACAAAACTCGCCAAACATGTCTTGACCCTTAGTGCACCGGGTGTATAATAGGGCGAATAGTCTGCCTTAGCTGTGTATTCTTATACAGTAATCAACATTTGAAATTGAAAATTGCCCCATGACAAAAATTAATGTTGTTCAATAATTTTAGGACAACATTGATGATTTTTGAGCCACTTCAAATGTTACTACTGTAGTATTCCACCACTGCAGTTCACTTTACTTTGTTGGCAAGACCCCAGGCCAGACGCACCAAAGTTAGAGCTGAGAAACATTTTTGGTGCTTACTGCACTCAAAACAAAATACATTTTCTGTTTGTTCAAACTACTTAAATTGAGCTGAAACAACACAATTCCTGAGTTCACTTAAATTTGCAAAAACTAATAAGTTAACTAAATTCCTTCATGTTGTCCCAACACAAATCAAATGTGTGGAACCAGCAGACGGTTCCACTTCATCTTTTTTTTTTGTATTTGCTTGGGCATTGTGTTTTTATCTGAAGACCAGACAATCATTAAATAACGTATTAGCATTATGTTAACAGCTTGTAAATGGGTTATAAGAACTACTAAAGTGGGTCTTTAAAAACACTCTCAGCGTGTGCCAAGAGGTGTCGGGCTGTTCTCTCCATGTTGCTGAGACGACATCTGTTAAGAGCAACAACAGAAGCGCTCAACTCCCTTATGAGTCTTTTTAGATTCATTACCTTCCATGTGCAAATCCCGTTGTTGAAATTAGACACCCTCCCCGGTTCATTGACTTTTTCTGCTTATGCATATTCATGAAATTCAATATTAGCTTTTCCTACTGGGTTGAGAGCTCATCCTGGAATTAAATTAAAGGTCTTAATGGTCAAAGACCAATTTGAGAAGTGGTAGTTCTGCAGATGTGGTCTGCTCTTACAGGAATATTATGGTTTTGTTGTACACTTTATTATTATTATTTTGTCAAACTTTAATTTAATGTATAATTCACACTATTAACAGATCATTAGCTAAGACAGTTAACTCAATAAATAACTAATTCACTGCTTATTACGGTTTTTCTCAGTCACTTTGGTGCATTTCTCACAACACTGTTTACATTTGCACAACAGGTAATGCATTTCTCAAAGCAATTAGTCAATTTTGCACATCCTAGTAGCAGTTTCTCATTCCTTCCAACAAATTGCAGATGCTTTTGGACATGTATCAATTGTTTTCATACAACTCTCTGCCGTTTTATAACATTATCATTTGCTTATGTCATGTCAGTCAAAACTAACTAAACTTGTAAATGCTGAATAGTGATTGCATATAAAACTAACAGTCTTCATTTCATTACTTGAGTCATTCAAACAAAAATGTTGAACTAGTTGTCAAAATCTGTCTAGCAAATTTTATTTAAAAATAAATTTAATCTTTATTTTTCTGGAAATGTCTTCTAAATTGAACAATTTGATGAATGATTTACAGACATGTTGTAGGTTCAGTTCCAATATGTTCTGCAATATTGTTTGCAGTTTTGCACAGCTTTACCCAAAGGAAGTTTCTGTTTGTTGTAAATAAGGGTGTGTTTACTGTATTCTTTTGCACAATGCTGTGCATACATTAGAATTGCAATGAGCAAATGTTGTAAAAATGTGAAACATACATATTCAGTGTCTTGTACTCAGATATATCACTAAATGCAGTGATGTCCAACTTTGCTGTAGTTTTCAATTGGCTGTGCAAATAGTATAAAGTGCTGTCTTAAGCGTTTTCAGGAAGTGTCACCAACATCTGACTTTTTTGCATTGAAAAAATGTCCAGAGTAAACTGTCATAATGAAAACACGACTAAGCCATTTGATTATCTTGTTCATAAACAATGGTGTCAGGACTTTTATACTGATACTGACACTTTGATCGACATGAATACTTGCTTTTGATGAATGAACTATCCATTTTGAGCATGTGACGTGCTTTTGCAGGTTATCAGCTAGGTTTTGCAGGTTTGTACTAATTGTTTTGAGAAATGCATTAACTGTTGTGCAGAAATGCACTGGTGTTGTGAGAAACGCACCAAAGAGACTGAGAAAAACTGTAATAGTTAGCAAGATAGAAGTTGGGTTTAGGAATCAGGTAGGATAATGTAAAATAAGATCATACTTTAAGAGTGTCAATAAACAGTTAGTATTTAATAATAGGCAGGTAATAAGCCAATAGTAATTGATTTTTGAAAGATTTAGCCTCTTCACGTGAAATAAAGCATTATTTTGTTTACATTAATCCTCTAAGGGCGCTGGTCACGATACACTCAGAAATGTACACAAGCTATCACTGAGTTGGTACTTTTTCAAAAGTTACACATTAGTACTTAAAGGGTCTATATTGGTAACTCAATAGTATATATCAGTACCTAAACATTTTAAAAGAAACACTTTTGTACTTTTAAGGTACTATTATGTACCCTTGAGGTATTAATATGGACCTTTAAGGTACAAATTTGTACCTTTTTAAAAGGTACAAATGACAGCTTGCGTACCTTTAGTTCTGAAAGTGTACCTCGACCAGCATATGCTTGTTTTTTTTTATCAGTGCCACAGACACTAAGAATTCTATGTTGATTTTGGTCACACAAATAAGTGTTATACACCAGTGGTGTAGTCGTGATCATACTCATGAATACTCCTAAATATCCCTACTTTTTTACACAAGCTGTTTGGGTATTACAATTTCTTGGGATCTATAATTGCGTATACCTTCAGTATACTCACTTGTTTTGCTGATTAAACTTCTCTAATTTAAGTGTATTTGCATCCCCTTTAACTGTATACCAAATGTTTTTTATTTTAGGTTAATTCATTGCAATTGGTGCTTTCCCTGCCCCCTGACGACAACAGCAGCTGTGAAATAAATTTGTGAAAGTTTTTCGAAGACGACAACAAGTCAACTGAATGGTGTCTTGCTGAAACATTCAGGTACAATTATACAGCACAGGCATAACTTTGGCCCTCCTATATTTCTATTCAGCCCCCCTAAAAGTTCTGCGATTACCTCATGAGCTGTATATTATCACCTCAGTCTTCTTTAAAGCCAATCACGGAGTCTGCTGGGGGCACGCTTACACTGTTAACTCTACAGTCAACTTTGGCCCCGTTTACACTAGTGCGTTTTAGTTTTAAAACGGCGTTGTAGAATGAAAACAATCCGCGTCCACACTCGCGTTTTACCCAGCGTTTCTGAACAGCTCTCCGTCCACACCAAAACGCTGAAAACGCACATCACGTGACCACACACACACTCTCGGGCAAGCGCTCCAGCATTTCTACCCAGATGAGAGCTCTGCTTGTCGGACTGCTCATCAAGCATCTCCCGCTGGATCTAATCTCACTATATTTGCTAAACGTGATATTTCATTCATGTTGTTGTCTTTATCTAACGACATAGGCCAATTCCCTGACTTTGGTCATTGGAATCTATTAAGTTACTTGTTCACGGGTAACATGTTTGGTTAAGCGCAAAGATAATTTAATGATTAATCCAGGTACATTGACTGATCGCTTGCCTTTATTTCCTACAATGTATAAACTTATTGTATGTTATACTTTTATAATTATCGATTATTAAAACTGATATCCAGCAAAAGAGAGGGTGCGTTTCGTATTTTCACTGAAATTGAAAGGAGGCAGTTGTTATAGGCTCCGTTTTGTTATAAATATCCACACAGTGAAGATGACGCTCATATATGCAGCACGACGCCTCAACATGTCTGCTGTCTGTTAAGTTGCTAATATTAAAAAGAAAATAGGCAGTTCCTTAAATCATGTTTACATTTTATTGTTAAGAAAATGAAACAACGTAGCCAAGGTGATGTGAATGAAGTTATAAAGTACACTGTTCCCTTTGAAGATTTACCCGTGTCCTCGGTATGTTTTCCATATCAAACTGAGAAGGGTGAGACTGCAGCCTTGATCAAACTTGCGAAGTCTTAACTTACAAGAAGAGAATGCGAGACTGATCTGTGTGTGGGCTACTTAATATTGAGGAAAAGCTCCAATCAGATAGGCGAACGTTTGCAGCCCCGCCTCCGTTTTCAGATGTCTCCGTCTTTCCCCATCCACACTGAGACGGAGCAGCAGCGTTTTAGAATGAAAATGGCCTCTCCAGCGTTTTCAAAAAGCTCCGTTTTCGGCGCTCGAGAACTCCGGCGTAGTGTGGACGGATGGCGTAACCGTAGCAAAACTTATGTGTTTTCAAACTAAAACGCACTAGTGTAAACGGGGCCTTTATCAAATGAAATGAGTGTAGTTAACTCAAAATTGACTAAAAGTTAATTCTACTCATTTGAAAAGAGTTTTAAACTTAGTGTGCTATAGAAATACCTCGTTACTTCAACTTAAATGGAGTAAGTTCACAGTACCCCTATAGATTAGTTTAACTCAAATGGTTTGTAGCAATTGGTTTCCTCAAACGGTTCGAGTTGCCTTAACTTATTGAGTTTTACAGTACTCAAGTTGGTTCAAGTTCTCTTTATTTATTGGGGTTTACTGTGCTCAAATTGCTTCATTTACTCAAATGGATTAAGTTCACAATACTTGTTAGGATAAGTTTTTAAACTTAAATCTTTTGTTGCAATTGGTTTCCTCAAATGGTTTGAGTTACCTTAACGTTTTGGGTTTTACAGTGTAGCTAAGCATAAATCCTTAAATAGGATAGGACTTTTAGCATCCCACTTTATAATGAACAAATTTGTTGAAATATTTTTCCTTTTAAAATGGATAGTTCACCTAAAAATATGAAAAGTGTCATCATTTACTCAACCTTTACTTGTTCCAAACCGGTTTGTCTTTTTTTATTCAGTTAAAGCTGGAAACTTGTAACCATTGACTTCCATAGACTTTGTTTTTCCTTCTGTGGAAGTCAATAGTTACAGTCAACTTATGTTAAATAAATATATATTGCTAATGAATCAAAGAAACATTGACTTTCGTTGTTTCTTTGCCCACTTTTAAAATTTGGGTTGGGTGGGTAATAGCACCATTTTTTTTGGAGTACACCACTGGTATACTGCAATCAAATCTGTTAGGTGTCAAATTTTTTTGTGTACACTCACAACATTAAAAAAAAAAGTGTGTGCTTGTGCAAAATAAGGAAAATAAACAGTGTACGCATTCTACATTTTGTAACTCTGCGAACTGTTTTTAGAAATGTGTCACTAAATTAATTGAAACTACGCGAAAACAAAACACACATACATGAGACATGTATCTATAGAAAGCTTGAAGAGTCTACTTTTTAATGCAGTGACTGCATGTTGAAAACACATATTGTTTATTTAAGTAATCAGTATGAAACCAACACGATGTCTAGTTTCTCAGTCTGAGCTCATTATTTTTAATGCGGCCATGCCCATGAGGCTTTGTTATTATAATTGTCCACGTGAGATGCGCGCAACATGTAAACTGTGGTCAGAAATAACAGCGAAATCTCCAAGAATACACGAAAGACATACCTTCATGAAGTTAGGAAGGTGCACTTTCCAACTCATTTTGAAAACAAATGCTGTCGCGCTATAGTAATCCATAGTATTTTTCCAGCAGAGTGTTTAGCAACACATTATGAACATTAAGTACATTGTATTTATATTTTGATGTAAGTACATAGTAGTTAAGGACACTTAATATAAAGTGGCACACATTATCTCCATAACATTTAGTGACTGTAGGAACAAGAACACAAGTGGTGTTCAGTAGACAGATGAATGATTGCCCAAAAATAATTATGTCAAGTAAGATAGCGATATGTCTATCAGCAATCTCTATTCTCTCCAGACATGCAAGGTTCTATTTCAAAAAGTGGAAACGAATCCCAGCGAAGCTGAAGAGATTTCAGGATTAACATACAATTTAAAGCCAAAGCCTTTAGCATATCACAATAATTCATCAACTGCAGGCCAAGGAGGAGTCCCTGAGCACGCATTATTACATCCATATCGTAATGACAAACTTGAGACAATATCAAAAAAGATCCGGGGAACAGACCTCGCTTTTGCGCTATACGGTTGAAGTCTGAATTATTAGCCCTCCTGAATTATTAGCCCCCCTGTTTTTTTATTATTTTGTGTGTGTTTAATGGAGAAAAGATTTTTGTAAACATAATAGTTATAATAACTATCTTCTAATATTTGGTTTATTTTGTCTTTGCCATGATGACAGCACATAAAATTTTAGTAGATATTTTTTAAGACACTAGTATTCAGCTTAAATTGTCATTTAAAGGCTTAACTAGGTTTGTTACACCCCTGTGTTGTTTTGTGATCATGATTATTTTTTCCTTTTGTGAGTCTCTCTCTCTTCTACCGCTTTCATCTCTACAGTTGCTTCTTATTGGCTGATGCTGCTCAGCTGTTTGCAGTGTCCCCCTTGACATAATCATTCTGTCTCCAATTCAGCCACTGACATAAAAGTGATGACAGGATGCTACCCGGTACACTTTAAATCGCTGTGTTGTGTTGTGTGTCCGTTCAGTCAGTGTGTTACATTTTGGTATATGTCTGGTTTTGCTGTCTACTCTCCATTTGTCCACAGTCAGTTTTAAGCATATCTTAGGTTGGAGAGTGGAACATGTAAGAATGTCATATATTGTGCACACATGGGCTTTGAATATCACTATTTTAGACGAACTAGGTTAGGGGCGAGCTCTACCTGCTGTATTTTTGGTTTTTCTGTCATAATGTAGGTAAAATATACTATTCACATTGTTGCATGTGTTATCTTTTGGGTAGTTAGGGTAGAAGGTGAGCCATTACATTAGGTTGTTTTGTTTTCTTTATTTCTAATGTTTGGACGCAGTGGTGGAAAGAGTACTGAAAAATCATACTTAAGTTAAAGTACTATTACTTGAGTAAAAATGTAGTGCATGTAGTGCGGGTAAAATTATCTAAATACTACTCAAAGTGTCAGTATAAAGTAGACCTTTAAAAAGTACTCAAGAGTAGTGAGTATTACGCTGTTAAAAGCTGATGCACTTATATGTCATTTGTGCGTGTGTGTGTGTAAACGTAACATTCTGTAGTGCATTGAGTTATTGCCCAGCAGACGTACAACGTCATAAGACGTTAAATTAAGGTTAGATTTAGGTTGTGATGTCATGTGACCAAAATTCAATGTTTAGTCAGTGTCTAAGGACAACGTTATTTTGATCTCCCATAATGACGTCAAATGACGTTGATATTTGGTTGATTTTAGCTTGTGTTAGAAAGTGACCAAAATCCAACATCAACCCAACATCTCAAACCAACGTCATATTGATGCCAAATACTGACATTTACTCATCAGGTATGGCAACCAAAATCCAACATCTGATAGACCTCATAGTGGCAACGTCCCCACAACGTCAAGCTGTAACATCATAAGACGCTGACATTTGGTTGAATGTTGGACATTGGGAATGAAAATTGGGTTCTGATGTCAACCCAATTTTCATTTCAAAACAAAATGCAACATCCCCATAATATAAGGGTACAACGTCAATCTGACATCGTTCTGAGTACACTGCCATGTCCTGCTATATCCACCCGTGACCTATCCACAATTTATCATAATGTATTTTTTATTACCCAACTCACTCGACCCGCAGAATTTCTGCAGCGGCCATGTATATAAAATATATATATATATATATATATATATATATATATATATATATATATATATATATATATATATATATTAGCGCTGTCTGAATTAGTGCGTTAACGCATGCGATTAATTTTAAATAATTAACGCGTTAAAAAAAAATTTACGCAATTAGTTGCAGTTTTTTTTTTTTTCTGTTGTGGTGGAAGTGTGTTCAACATGCAATAAATGTAAATAAGACCAAGGAAGCACTTTTTGAAGGCAAGTTCCAGTATAAAACAATTAGTTGCATCACAGGTTATCCAGAGTTTCATGCAATTTCGAGTGTTTCATTTTTAACTTTCTGTTGTAAGTTGATACCGCATGGCGAATAGAAAGAAAATCCTCCGCATTTCGTGACTCGGTGTTGCTTTAAGGTAATAAAATTGCTGCTTAGGCTACACGGTAGACTTTTAATAAGAGTATAATCTTAATCATTTTAAAATCGGAGTATTGGTGTCTTATGTACTTGTACTCAGAAAGTCTCTGGCGAAATAGCGAGCTGTCAAAGACGGCATTACTCTGCCTTTCAGCATAAGACCTCCAAGTTTAGCGTGTTTCCTCATTAAACGCAACGAAAGCGTATGCTTCACGTTGTTGTGTCAGAATCCTTGTGAAATACAGTAATACTTTAGGACGTTTAGTTTAAGCAAATTTGATGAACGCGATTATGCGTGTTGAATCTGAGGGGAGTCGCTCCAGTATGGAAGGCCATTGGGGCCAAAATGTCTGCAGCGCGTTGTGTGTGTGTCTCTGTGTGTGTGTGTGTCTGTGTCAGGCCTGTTGATGGGTGTCAGGGGTGGAGTGAGCGACGTATCTGAGTAGGGGCGTGTGCGCGAGAGACGTACCTGAAGGACATGGGGGTGAGTTGCGCGCGACATAGGCTACCTGAAGAGCTAGGAGGGATGCAGGGGAGAGGGGTGTGCAATGTATTTAATGACCGGTTTGCGAGAAATTATCATTCATTCATTCATCAACAAGATTAATTAGATTAATTAGGCAGGTCATTGTTTACCAATAAATGTACATCTGTATTGCTAATAATATTGACTTTAAAATGTTAAACTGCTTTTATTCTAGCCCAAATAAAACAAATAAGAAAAGTTTAGAAGAAAACATATTATAGGAAAAACTGTGAGAAATCCTTTTCTCTATTAAATATCATTTGGAAAATAAAAAAAATATATAAATAAAAAAAGTCACGGGAGAGCTCATAATTTTGACTTAAACTGAATTTGAGCATGCTAAGAGCTCTACTAGCAAAGCCTGTCATGTTCGTATTCCAAAAAAAATATAAGGTCTTTGTCTTTGAAAGCTTTTGTGTAAGAAGTACAGAGCTTGCCTGCATGCTATGAGTAATAGTCTTGAGTGGCTGGTGGTCCGAATACATTACTTCCAATTTTCATACTATTACACAAAAAGCTATTCTTCAGTCCAAAAAAAAAAGAAACATGTGATTTGGCCCTCAGTTTGTGAGATGTTTTGTGTTCGACTTGTGTAGTGCAACTGTGAATATGCCAGCCACTTCATTTAAGACTCCAATTACAGGGCATTCTGCTATCCGCTTCTGCATGCTGTCTTAGCTTTTCTCTTTTCCAAAACTCTGACAGCCAGTTTCAGCTGGCTTCACACTCTTTCCTGCTACATTTCATGTACTGCTGTCTGCACATCCAGTTCACAAATCAGCCAACATTTTCAGTGTCACAGATTAAGCGCTTTGCATTGACTGTACTGAATGCATTGGCTAGCTTAATGCGCTGTACTTCAAAAAGTGAAATAATGTTTAAATGGATGAGCTTCATCAAAAGAAATGAATCAGCTTCATCAAGAGCCTTTCCAGGCGGACGCAGGAGGAATCTTCCAAAACCTCCATTAAGGTAATACACCTAAGTCAGAATTTAATCCACTTAAATGTGGAGTAATTAGACTGAATAATTAAAAAGATTAATAAATAATTGGAACAGCCCTTCAAATGTATAATCTTCCAGACTGCATCTTAAGTGGAGTGGAGCCCTTCAAGCGTTTTCTTATTCAGGTAATATGAAAAACAGAAGACTACCTCATGCATTTGCTTAAGGTTTGAAAATGCTAAAGTTTCAAAGAGCACTGCAATTACCTTTGTTTAGTGTACTGAATTTTGCAGAAAATAAGCTGCACTGCCAAAAATAAATAAACAAATATATAAATATATAAATAAAATAAACCAAGATTCATGAGAAAATGTTTTTAAAAAAGGACACAACTTAAAATAAATATCTAAAAATAAAATACATGGTAAAAATATTCAAATAAATAAATAAATGGTAACAATATAAATAAGTATACAATAAAGTGAGAAGGAAATATTATAATGCATAGAAATATATAAAGTACAAATTTCCTTCTATGCCTGTTTAAAATGTTCATTTATTATAGATGAAAATTAAAACTTAAAAAAAAATGCATATATCTGTATTTTGTATATATATTTTAAGGCAATAACATTAAGTGCTTCTGTTACAGACAGCAACTAAGACAGCTCATAAATATCTAAATAAAAAAAAATAAAAATAAATCCATGAATACATAATAAAATAAAGGCATAAATAAATAAATCAAAATAAAAACAAAATGAAAAAAATATCCAAATAAATGCATAAATAAAAAATAAATAAATAAAAATAAAAGTAAAACAAAACAAAAACTCAAATAAAATAAATGCATAAATAAAAAAATAACAATATAAATGCTTAAATAGATTAATTATTAAATACATTAAAATAAAAAATACATAAATAAATGTTTAAATAAATACATAATACAATAAATCCATGAATAAATGAATAAATAAATAAATAAATAAATAAATAAATAAAATAAGAAATTTAAAAAAAATGAATGCAAAAATAAATATAAATAAAAATACATAAAATAAAGACCTAAAAACTGCATAAATAAATATATACATAATAAAATAAAATCATTAATAAATAAATAAATAAATAAATAAATAAATAAATAAATAAATAAATACATTTAGGAAAATTATAAATAACACAAACTCATAAATAAATGCATTAATATATACTTAATAGAATAAAATAAACACATAAATAAGTAATTAAATACATGGAAAATAAAATAAAATAAATATGTGCATAAATAAATACATAATAAAAACAAAATAAATGCATGAATAAATAAATAAATAAATAAATAAATATGCTGAAATAAAAATTAAATGAAATAAAATAAAACTTAATAAATGTATAAATATATTATTAATATAAATAAAAAACAAATAAAATAAATACCTAATAAAAAATTTAATAAAAATAATTACATAAAATAAATGCGTAAATAAAAAAAATACATTGAAATAAAAATAATGAAATAATGAAATAAATTATAATAAATACATAAATAAATTAATATAAACAAACAATAAATAAAATAAATACATAAATAAATAACTAAAATAAATGCAAAATAAAATAAAATGCAACAAATTATAGCACTGTGTTTTAAATTATAATCAGTTCAATTTGCCAGTTTACTTCAGTTATACGAACAGATTTGAGGCATGCAGTGTCAATTGACAACTAAAACAATGACTGATCATCTTTTAATCTGTGCATTATCAAAAGCCTGAGAATAACCGCTCAGTTATTTTAGAAGAAAAGGAAACTTAATGTAAAACTATCAACGATAATGCAAAAATGTGCATTAAGAAAGTCAATCTGATGTCTGTGTTGATTTCACATAGCCTCAAACACAAAAGACAAAGACAGAATAGCTGAAGACCCTGTCTTTTATCACAATGCCAACTCAGCGTTGACCTTCGGCAGTAATACAGTCCTCTTCTCTATTAAAGTCTGATTATATTACCGGTATATTACCCTAGCACAAGCCCTTTTGAGCTGACCTGAGATCAGATTTATGCTGGACGTCACCTCACACTGAGACGGAGGAGAGAAATGACATCTCTTTTCACATCTCTGTAGGATCTTGGCATCCTCTGACTAACTCTTGTGCCGTCTTAATTACTGATGACTGCTGGGCAATGGCCAACGCATGATTTACAGCTCGAACTGCAGACTGTTTGCTAGCATGATAATTAATGTGGTTTTATACTGCCTGCTTGAGCACACAATACTGCTGTGTGCAAAACAAACATGCTTTTAGTCCAAACACTGCTGTCATATACTGATGGCTGTCTGAGAAGATAAAAATACACTAGATTGCATTGTATTTAATAGAGACTAAGATTATTCAGTAAGGAACTTGGCATGGATCAATGGTAAAACTTTAGTTTTAGTAACAATTCACACCATTTTTACTGGTTTATCACCTGCCTATTATTATGATGTTAACTGTGTATTAGCACTTATATAAAGTATGATTTTATATTTATATTTATATATCTCCTACCCAATTCTACCCAATACCTAAAGCCAATTACTACCTTACAACTGTTCATTAGCAGGTAATTGTTAGTTTGTTGGGCTTAAATTAGTAAATGGTTTGTTAATGTGAATTGTACTGTATGTTAAAATAAAGTGTGACTGGATTCATAAATAAACTCTATAGTTCAAAATGTCCACAGTCCTCTCAAATCTGCACAAAAGGCCAGTATAATATAATAACAACACATATAGCATATATACAGTCCATTGCCAATAAAAATAAAAAAATAAATGTACTAAATTGTTTTCATGTACACTTATGCCAAAGATTTCCTTCATTTTTTTTCCAAATACATTTTTGTCTTAAGCATTTAAACACGTTTTTTTTTTTTATAAAAAAATTAAAATATATTATATATACATAAAATATATATTTAAAATTAAATAATAAATAAAAAATAAAATAAAATAAATAATATATATTTTGAATAAAATATTTTAAAATAATTTTAATAATAAATTTAATAAATTTAATAAAATAAAAATATATATAATAAAATACAAAATATAAAACAAAATAAAAATATAATAAAATAAATAATATAATATATTTGAAAATAAAAATAATTATACAAAATGATTACATAAATAAATTATATAAAATAAATTATACATTCAAAATGAAATGATAAATTAAAAAGAAAAATATTGCATTCAGTAAAATATACACATTTGAATAAAATTAAATATAATACAATACACAATAAAATAAAATAATTATACCACTTAATTGTATATTTAAACTATAAAAAACAAATGATGCATTCAAAATAAATGATAAATTAAAAAATATATAATAATAACTCGGAATAATAAACTCGGAATTGCTAAAAAAGTGAATTGTGAGATGGAATAGCAAAAACAGAGAGAATTGCACAATATGAATTTAGAATTGCAAGTAAAAGTGTGAGCTTGTGAAATTGTTTAGTTTGTGAGAGTAACATAGAATTGCAATATAAGTTGCTAAAAAGTGATAAATGTGAGTGAAATAGTTCTTAATGTGATAACTGCAAAAAAAAAGAGCAAAATGGCAAAAACTATTATTTGTGAGAGATACATTTACAATATCAAAAAGTGAGAACTGTGACATACTGTACAAACTCAGAATTGCGAAAGTAAAGTGAGAATGAGAGATTAATTTTTAAAATAGCAGAAACAGTGAAAACCCCAAGATATGAACTCAGAATTGTGGGATTTAAATTCAGAATATCAATCCAAATTTAGACTTGTGTAATATAAACTCAGATTATGACACAAAGTTTCATTTTTTTAATTTACAATTGTAAGAATTGTAAAACAAACTCAAATTATAAATGCATATTATAAGATGTGAACATGACACTGCCGGACATTAATTAATTTTAACACATTAATATTAATTACATTAATATTAACTTTTTACTTTTGTATCTTACAATTTTTAATTCATGTCACAAATCCAATGTTTTTTTTTTTCTCAAAATTGCTAATCTAAATAAATACAAACTCACTAATGTGAGATTAAAATTGATAATGCATTATTTTATTTGAGCCAGTGCAAAAAACAACCTTCAACAAAGCTCCTTTTAAAGGTTAAAAGGGAAGGACAGAAAAACAGAAAATGTACATACCTTTCATCCGTAAACTCTCTGAGATCCCATCCTGCCGGAACAAGAGAGAGAAAGAGAGAAAAAATAACAATACTTACAAAACATTCAGTATAGTCAGACATCACACACTGGATATTGCACATCTGATTCTGGGTTAAACATTTTTTAAACTGTCTTTACTAAACTTTTCTTAACTCTTTTCTTAAGGATATTTCATACCTTTCTTATGTCACAGTGCCTCAGCAAAGTCTCAATATTCCTAGAAAATGTACGTGGCTGAATAATTTGTCGGACTGAGTTAAAGGATTCATCCATTCAGAGCAGCTGGGGTACAGCAGTCTCTCAGCGAGTCTATTTCTAAAGGTTAAAGGATGCCATATTCCACCGTTAAAGAGACAAATGGGAAATGTTAATGTTAGCTGTCATTTTGCTACTAAGGAAGATGTATAACTGTACCACTGGATGAAAAATAAACGCAAAAGTGGAACAAAATATTAAACCAGGAGCTAAAGTTGGTCATATTTTACTCAAGTCATCCTGATTTAAAAGATTACACAATTATTTCCATTTGCTATTTTTATGTAACTAAAGTTGATGTGAAATATTTAGGGCTGCAGTAAGACCTGGCGCTTTTCCTAAGAAAACGTTTGTGAGAGAATGAAAGGTTTCATAGGAAAATGGTAGTTTTGTAAAAGATTTCAAAATGTTTTGAGAATGAACACACTGTTTCTAATAAAATGCTAAACTTTTGTGAGCGAACAATACTCTTGAATACAAATCATTTACAATACAAAGTTTCTTAAGGGAATGCAATTGTTTCTTTAAAATAAAGCTTTTTTTGTGCAAAATAATGCATATTCTTGGGAAAATGTAATAACTGTGCAAGACTGCTGATATTTTGTGACAGAACAGAGGGTTTTTGGAGGGAAAAGCAGAACCTTTGAAAGAGAATGCATTACTTTTGCTAAAGAATGCAAATTATATATATTTTTCAGGAGAATGCAATAGCTTCGTTAAAGTAGTTGTGGTTGTGGAAGTGTAAAAGGTTTTTGGGTGAATACAATTATTTTGTGAGAGAATGCAACATTTAATAATAATAATAATAATAATAATAATAATAATAATAATAATAATAATAATAATCTAACATTTATCAGGCATTTTTGTTTGGAGTTTGCATGTTCTCTCCATGTTGGTGTGGGTTTCCTCTGGGTGCTCCAGCTTCCCCCACTGTCCAAAAGCATGCACTATAGGTGAATTGGGCAAGCTAAATTGGCTGGTGTGTGTGTGTGTGTATGGGTGTTTCCCAGTGATGGAATGCAGCTTGAAGCGCATCCGCTGTGTAAAACATACGCTGCAAGTTGGCAGTTCATTCTGCTGTGGCGACCCTTGATTAATAAAGGGACTAGCTGAAAATAAAATTAATAAATAAATGTGTGTATATATATATATATATATATATATATATATATATATATATATATATATATATATATATATATATATATAAATATATATATATATATATATATATATATATATATATATATATATATATATATATATATATATATATATATATATATATATATTTTTTTATATTGTGTATGTAATATTGAAATATTGATATCACATATATTTGAAAGCAAAATGATTAGCTGTAGCCTATTTTTGTTTTCTAAATATTTACATGTTTTTTTTTTTTTTTACAATATAACTTGCAAAAGACTATTTTATCAGCAAATAAAATATATGTTATGATCATACTAAAAAAAATCACAAGTTATACATTTAGACGTTTAACTACTTTATACATTTAGACTTTGATTCTGATTGGCTGTAGTCATTTTCCTCTTTCCTGTCTTCCAGCATTTGTATTTATTTTCAGCTCTAGGTTAAGCTAACAGCACTTAATGGAGAGGCGGGAATGGAGATAGTAACGGTGCCATCTGATTGATCAGATTTGGATAAACAACCTCTGTACTGCACAGAACATAAACGCTTAGCACATAAAATGAATTCATTGTACTTCCCTGCTATATGGATATAGCATATATTATTATATTAATATTTTGACAATGTGCCCTAATAGACACTCCCCAGCCACTTTATTAGGTACACCTGTCTATCTGCTCGTTAATGCAAATTTCTAATTGTCCATCACATGGCAGCAACTCAATGCATTTAGGCATGTAGACATGATCAAGACGATCTGCTGCAGTTCAAACTGAGCATCAGAATGGGGAAGAAAGGGGATTTAGGTGACTTTGAATGTGGCATGGTTGTTGGTGCCAGACGGGCTGGTCTGAGTATTTCAGAAACTGCTGATCTACAGGGATTTTCAAGCGCAACCATCTCTAGGGTTTACAGAAAATGGTAGGAAAATATCCAGTGAGCGGCAGTTCTGTGGGCACAAATGCCAGAGGCCAGAGGAGAACGGCCAGACTGGTTCAAGCTGTAACAGTAACTCAAATAACCACTCGTTACAAACAAGGTGGTGGATGGGTTACAGCAGCAGAAGACTCAAAAGAAAACAACAACAAAGTCAACAACATGATCCATGTATTTATCCTGCCTTGTTTCAATGGCTCAGGTTGATATTGGTGGTGGTGTAATGGTGTGGGGGATATTATCTTGACACTATTTGGGCCTAATAATACCAATTGAGCATCGTGTCTACACCACAGCCTACCTGAGTATTGTTGCTGACCATGTCCATCCCTTTATGACCACGGTGTACCCATTTTCTGATAACTACTTCCAGCAGGATAACACGCCATGTCATAAAGCGTGAATCATCTCAGACTGGTTTCTTGAACATTATAATGAGCTCACTGTACTCAATTGGCTTCCAGTCACCAGACCTTAATCCAATAGAGCAACTTTGGGATGTGGTAGAACAGTAGATTTGCATTATGTATGTGCAGCCGACAAATCTGCAGCAACTGCGTGATGCTATCATGTCAATATGGATCAAAATCTCTAAGGAATATTTCCAGTACCTTGTTGAATCCATGCCATGAAGGATTAAGGCAGTTCTGAATGCAAAATGAGGTCCAACCCGATATCAGTAAGGTGTACCTAATAAAGTGGCCAATATATATATTATAATCTTTTGATTGGATACCGTACAAGCCACTACTATTTATTGACTTGCCTACACTGTATGCTGGGTGCCACACATTTCCTTCCTGTTGTCCCAACACAAATCGATTAGGTGAACTTAACTATTTTTACAAATATAAGTGAATTGAACGTAAACAATGAAGCTGTCCCAAAAAATCTCAAGAGTGTGAGTCTCAAGATGTGTTTTTTAACCTTAACTGTCATCATCCCACCAACACTGACTAATCATTACAAACTATATATTTTTGGAATGGTCTGAGACTTTTGAATGCATATTTTACCACAATTTTATGTTGGGTTATGTTATGTTGGAAGAGTAATAAATTAAAACACATTTGATGTCACCCTACAACACTGTAAAAAATGGCCGTGATTTCAACGGTAAAAAACTGTAAAAATGCTACAGTGCAATTCCGTAACCTGGTTAACGGTATGTTTCCTTAATATATACGCCGAATAACCGTAAATTCACTTTCCCAGAATTCCCTGTATGGAACATCACTTTTTATGCATTTGGTTGACATTAATATGGATCTTTTTAGTTGTTTCCTCATCAGTTATGAACATTAGAGATTTATGTTACATCTAATGTTGATAAACAATGTTTATTTCATGACTTTAATTTTATGCGTGTTACCATACTGGTGTTTAGTAGCTGTGTGAATGACACTGAGCACCTTCTATAAGCTGATACTCTTTTCTGCTTGTGGGAAAAGTTGATTGTGATGAGCATTGGCTCATTATGTAACTTCCTCATCACCACCTGCATGTGGGTGTGCTAACTTGTCTAACTGTGTAACAAAAGATGTGTAGATGTTAATCATTCAAAATACAGACATATTACCTCGATAAATTAATAAAATACGGTAATTTACCGTAAAAATGAAAAATCACTTTTAGAGTTTGTACCGTGTTTTTAACGGTAAAGTACTGGCAACCACAGCTGCCGTTTTTTTACCGTAAATTTTACGGATTTATTTTTTTACAGTGAACCTGTAGGACCTTTTACGGTTACATTTTTAAACCGTAATATTGTAGTCTAAATCTAAAGCAATGCTATTTAACTGTATATAATATAAAGGCTGAAAATTTAGATTTATTATATATGGTGAGGGATTTCTGATAGATATTACTGAGCAACAGTTATTAATATGCAACAAGGATACCTATCAGAGTTGTAAAGCATACTCTGCTACAGCAATCCACATGTAAAATTTTGTTTAGATGTTTTTTAGAGGCTAAATTCAAATCAAACACCACCAAACTTCTAATACTACTTTAGAATTGTATGTTTACTTTACAAATATTGTCAACAAATACAGGTAATATTCCTCAAAACATAGGGGGCGACCTTGTGTGGTCATTAATGTTAACTGAATGTCTTCTGGTGGTCATGTTTGCTACTGTGGCCAAAAGCTGAAAAGTTTTATTTAACTGTTTTCGCTTCAATCTGACATCTAATGTCGTTAAAAAGTGACCAGGTTTAAATCTTTACATTCATTTAAGTTAAACGTAGGTTTTTCATGTCTATGTTCAAAAAGTTGGTGACAGTTATGGGGTTAATGTTAATTTAGTATGAAGAAGCAGCAAAAAAAAAAAATCTTTATTTAAGTGTTAACAAGCTAGTTAAGATTTTAAATTGCACTTAAAGTAAAATAATAACTTTGCCTTTAACAAAATGTGTCTTCAACTGTACCAAACTGCTGCTTTGCATTTGAAAGGAATTATAGTGAGTATATGGAAACATATTGTGTCTATAGACAACATTTGGTTGTATAGTAATGCAGCAAATATACCAGTAATTGGTTCCAGTATAAATAGATCAACGGGATAATATGGATACACAGTGATTATTTATATCTGACGAATAATTGGTGAGGAAATTCTAGTGATTACTATAAGGCAGACAATGGCAAGCTTTCCGTTTTCGAAGGATTTTAGACCCATTTGTCGAAATCTATCCAAGAGCAAACTTGCCGCAAGCCTCTTCCCATTCCTGTGCCAGATACAGCACTTTCATAACCTGAACATAAACACCTTCAATTATGCACTTACAGTGTATTACTCATAGCCTGTGTACAGGAATGGTGTCTCTGTCACCTTTTAAATTGTTTTTTTTTCTCTCATACATTTTTCTCACGTCTTTCTTCCTTTGACCTTGCAGTTCTTATTTAAGAAATAAGTATGCAGTGGTTATTTCTTGATTCAGCGTACCGAGAAAGAAGTATAATTGCCCTGAACTGTTATTCATTTCAGGATATCTTAAAGTCACATTCCAGCAGCCGTCGAGAGCAACAGCTCATTCATTCTGCAGTGACGCTCTGAAGACTTTTGAAGCTCGCTGAATAGATTAACTTCCCGGAATCAATTTGACATCAATTATACAACTGAACTAGAGGAATTAAATCATGGCTATATAATAAGATCATAAGAGATCCCGCCTTCTTGTCACTCAAATATCTAGACTGTAAAAAGTATATCTGTTAATTAACAGTTTCTGTATTTTGTGATTCACAAATGTTCCTGTTTTAATACGGTTGTGAATTGTATTTTATGATGTTGATCTCGGCGCTGCTGACTTTTGATGTCGGAAATTCAGTTTAAAGTGACTTTTATTGACATTTTCGTGGATTAAAATAATATAATAGATAAGAAATAATGAATAGAGATTTAAAATAACAGAAAATGTACAGGCAGTTTATTACACGATTTTTGTAGCGTAATATACAACCCTAACACAGTACTTTAAACTATTAAAAAATGTTTAAAAAAACGCCACTTTTTAACTTTTCATGGTTAAAAAATGCTGAAGTTCAGATTTTTCAAGTGGAGTCATTCGCGCCGCCTCATTCGTGTGTATTGTGATGCACGGTGTCTATTCGCGTCTCTGCATTGACTTAACATGTAAATTACTCGCACTTGATGATTTTTCTGCGTCTGGTGTGAACGCAGCATGAAAGAATGCAATTGTTTTGTGACAAAATGAAAGAAAAGTCAGGGAAATACAATGCTTTTGGAAGAGAAAACAAGTTTCTTAACAGAATTCAGGGTATCTCAGGAAAACACAAAACTTTTGTGACCGAACGCAGGGCTTTTGAAAGAATTTGCTTTTTTTTTTGTGTGTGTGTGAGAATGCAAATGTTATTGCAGAATAGTTTATTGAAAGGACACTTGTGTTTGTAGTGTGCAAATATTCTCTGAATGCATTAATTTTGTGAAAAAAAATAAAATAAAAATTATTTCCCCAGGTGGCACGTGTCTCACTAATCTATAATATAGGGGTTAGCACTTTCGCCTCACAGCAAGAAGGTCACTGGTTTGAGTCCCGGCTGGGTTAGTTGGAATTTCTGTGTGGAGTTTGCATGTTCTCACGGTTCAGCACACTAATTGGATGAACTGAAGTGACTGTAGTGCATAAGTAAATTAGTCTGTAAGGGTGTTTCCCAGTACTGGGTTGCAGCTGGAAGGGCATCAACTGCATAAAACATATGCTGGAATAGTTGATGGTTCATTCCGCTGTGGTGACCTCTAAAATAGTGACTAAGGCTAAGGAAAACGAATAAATGAATTTCCTCCACTGAATTTGTACAATCTATGTATTTGTACAATTTATGTTAAATATATATATATATATATATATATATATATATATATATATATATATATATTATATATATATATATATATATATATATATATATATATATATATATATATATATATATATATTTATATTTTTATATATATATATATATATATATATATATATATATATATATATATATATATATATATATATATATATATATATATATATATATATATATATATATTTATTTATATATATATATATATATATATATATATATATATATATATATATATATATATATATATATATATATATATATATATATATATATATATATATGTACACACACACACATACATATATACATGTATACAGTTAAAGTCAGAATTATTAGCCCCCCTGACTTAATAGCGCCTCTGTATATTTTTTTCCAAATTTCTGTTTAATGGAGGGAAGATTGTTTCAGCATATTTCTAAGCATAATAGTTTTAGAAACCTATTTCTAATAACTGATTTATTTTATCTTTGCCATGATGACAGTAAATAATATTTTGCTTGATATTTTTCAAGACACTTCTATACAGCTTAAAGTGACATTTAAAGGCTTAACTAGGTTAATAAGGTGAACTAGGCAGGTTAGGGTAATTAGGAAAGTTATTGTATAATGATGGTTTGTTCTGTAGAATATCGGAAAAAAAAAATAGCTTAAAGGGCTAATAATTTTGTCCCAAAATAGTTTTTTAAAAAATTTAAAACTGCTTTTATTCTAGCTGAAATAAAACAAATAAGACTTTCTCCAAAAGAAAAAATATTATCAGACATACTGTGAAAATTTCCTTGCTCTGTTAAACATCATTTGGGAAATATTAAAAAAAAAAGAAAAAAAAAATCAAAAGGGGGCTAATAATTCTGACTTCAACTGTATCTGTGTATATATATATATATATATATATATATATATATATATATATATATATATATATATATATATATATATATATATATATATATATATATATATGCATGTCCCTTGGTTTTATAATATTTATACCAAACTTCTACCCCATAATCTGATATTACTTACTGTGTGTTTGGAAAAAGCAATAGCTCACTCATTCTGCTGTGATGCTCTGTAGACTTTTGTGTCTCTGTGATTAGATTAACTTCCTGGAATCGATTGTACATCAGTTATTACGCAACCGAATGACAGCAATGAAATCATGGCTATAATAAGATCATATGAGACCCCGCCTTCCTGGCATTATCCAACACGTGCTCTGACTGTCACTCAAACATCTGTTTTTTTATCTGATTGGTCTAAATGTTGGGCGGAGTTTAATCTGTGTAGAGGGGTGGGGCTAATATGAAATAAACCTTTGGCTTTGACAGGAGATTGGCAGGACAAAGCTTCATACTATAAGCTGAATTACTCATGATGATTGAAGCAGGCCGAGTTGAGGGAAAGCTAATGGGGTCACCGCATATCTCTGTGCCCGTGCCAGAAAAAAACAGACTCAACCCTGCACACACCTCCTCCCTCCCGGATTCAAACACATTTCATTTGCCTGAGCAGGCAAACAAAAAAATCTATGGCGTCATGACACTGAAATGACCCACTCGAATGACATAATGTGTAAAAAATTACCACTTTGCACAAATGTAAAGGGCAGGGCCAGACAGAATCTTCAGATATTTTTAGCTATCTGTGTGCAGAATTTTGTTTAAATATTAATAATGATATTAAAATAAAATAAAATATTAAATTAAATTAAATTAAATTAAATTAAATTAAATTAAATTAAATTAAATTAAATTAAATTAAATTAAAAATTAAATTAAATTAAATTAAATTAAATTAAATTAAATTAAATTAAATTAAATTAAATTAAATTAAATTAAATTAAATTAAATTAAATTTGCAGATCTAAGGGGGGGTTATTTAAATGATTCTTCAACTTTTATTTAAATTTAAAACGCAAATCCAATAAGAATCACATTTTCAGCAAACAGTACAATTGTCTCATTGTTTCTAAAAGAAAAAAAATATTACATCACAAACTGCATTGTAAATAAATCATAGAAGCATTTTGCATATTATTTAATAATTAAATTAACATAAAAACTAGTGCTGGGAAAAATAATCATGATTAATCTATGATTAATCTCATTCAAAATAATAGTTTGTTTTGAGTGTGTTACACACACACACACGTTTGATATATATGCACAAATACATAGAAAACTATTTGTTATATTGATAGTTATATTTATATCTAATTTGTATCACACATATATTAAAATTCTCAAATATATGCATGCCTGTGTGTGTATATATAAACAGTACACACACTGTCAAAGCAAACTTTTATCATTATTACAAACTTTTAATATTATTATTGAGAAAAATAACTATTTAAAGACTAAAAGATCAACAGAATAAACAACATTATTAATAATAATAATAATAATAATAATAATAATAATAATAATAATAATAATAGTAATAATATTAACATTACTACTACTACTACTACTAATAATAATAATAATAATAATAATGTTTTAGAGAGCAATTGTTTATTTTAAGTTATTATTATTATTATTATTATTTTACTACTACTACTACTACTGCTGCTGCTGCTATTGTTGTTGTTGTTTTTGTTATTATTATTATTATTATTATTATTATTAACATTATTATAGTAGTAGTTGCTGTTGTTGTCATTAATAATCAATTAATTTATTTCTTTATTATTGATTAATTAATTAATTTATTTATTTTAGATGCAATTCATTTAATAAAAACTGAATAAATGTATACAGACAAGCTTGAATGTATTTGCACACATTTACATGAGTATATACTGTAAATAGACCTAAAGATGGGATACAGAATCAGATACCGCAGATTGCATGTTACTCTATCATAAGAGATATAATTGCTTTTGGTTTGTGGTATCAAATTCACTCTAATCGGAGGTTAGAGATGGTTTGTTATTTGGATGTAATGGATTTTTCTTACACTGCTTAGATAAGGAATTTATTTTTTTTAAGAATCTGGCAACTCTGACTTGTTAGGAAAGACAATCGAAGGACATTTTCATTAATGATTTGAGGCCTTATTAAACAAGTGCCTACATAAGAGGGTTGCGAGCATTAGCAAACACTTGAGTCGAGTGGGATGTTCAAGGTTACCTTCAGGAAATGAATGGCAGAGTCACTGGGTTAACTATGCACTTCAAGCACATTTGTAACCACAGTGGTAACAGTAATCTGCTACTTGTTTAAGCGGGTCACATTAAGATTGAGCTCCACTTAATTTTCATAGCTGTTTATACATAATAAAGTCACCTTATGCTGACCCTGATGATTTTTTTTAAATGTCCAAATGCCAAAATAGAATATTTATTAACGTTTTTATTGTTGTCGATTTATTTATTTATTTATTTATTTAGTTGGTTAGTTAGTAGGTTAGGTAGTTAGGTTGTTGTTGTTGTTGTTGTTGTTGTTGTTATTATTATTATTATTATTATTATTATTAATTTAATCATTTTATTTATTACTATTATTATTATTATTATTATTATTATTATTATTATTATTATTATTATTATTATTATTAATTTAATCATTTAATTTATTACTGTTATTATTATTATTATTATTATTATTATTATTATTATTGATTTATTTATTTATTTAGTCATTTTATTATTATTATTATTATTATTATTATTATTATTATTGATTTATTGATTTTATTATTATTATTGATATTATTTAGTCTTTTATTATTATTATTATTATTATTGCTACTATTATTATTAATTTAGTCATTTTATTATTATTATTATTATTATTATTATTATTATTATTATTATTATTATTATTATTAATTTAGTCATTTTATGTATTATAATTATATTATTATTATTATTATTTAGGCATTATTAAGGCAATTTTAGGCATATTTGTTAATGAGAGGTTTATTAGTTTATCAGTATTTTTATTTGATTGTGTTGTAAAAAAGTACAATATTTTTTATTTATAAAATAAAAGATAGTAAGATGTGCAACATTTTATTTGTATTATCATTAACAACACATAATGCATGAAATTACTTCCCACACAAGAAATGAGAAAATAAAAATAAACTGCATAACCCTATCATCTATAAAACACTGCATATTTGCAGTGCCATCTGTCAGATTTTAATGATGATCTATTAATTAACACCAAAACTTGTGCATAAAAGGAATATTTTAATAGCACGCCTGAAAACAATTAATTCTGTCTGAATTATTAACAGATCAGCAACACAGAGAGCTTTTGTGTTTTCTTGTTGTTCTTTCTGTCAGTGTTATGCTTGCGTCATCTTGAACAGTAATTCCCCAATGACTGCTGTTAACTGGTAACCGCTCAGGAGGGAAAGACTCAGGTTTCAGTGTGTTATTGACATTCATATCCCCTTTGGATTTACCAGTAAAACTTAACACACAAGCATTGCACAGTTTGTCTGACAGTTTGGGAAGCAGCAAATGTATTGCAAGTATGACTATTTTTTTACAAACTATATTTCACAATTATATTATATATATATTTTTTTTTATTATTATTATTATTTATTTATTTTAAAGGTGGTTATTCCAGACAATTCCCAAAGTTCTTTATATAATAAATAAGCTTGACTATTTAAGGAAAGTACTTGATCTTAATAAATTATTTTGTATTTTATTTTTAACCTTATAAATATAGTAAACATAAAGGGCTCTATTTTGACAGTCAGAAAACGAATAGTGCAAGGTGCAAACGCATTCAGGGTGTGTCAAAATCCATATTTGCTAAATTAAGGGTGGGAAAATCCGCTTTACGCTGTGGCGCATGGTCTAAAAGGGTTGAGTTTATTTTCTTAATGAGTTATAGGTGTGTTTGGAGAATAAACCAATCAGAGTCTCATCTCCCATTCCCTTTAAGAGCCAGTTGTGTCGCACCGTAAGCGCATTTGCTATTTATATGACGTAAAGTAAGTGTAAGTGGAAAAACTGAGCATTTCACTAGCAGACAGTTAACAGTTTTTTTTTTCATTTTTTTTTTTTTTTTACAGTTAAACAGAGCATCTACAGCGCGAGAATGAGAGATAATCGATCTACTTTCACTTTGGCTCTTGTGGATAGGGAAACCTTTACGCACAGACATCAATTAGCCTATAAATAAGTAATTTAGTTAGTTAAGCGCAAATATTCGTTTCAAAACTATTTCTAAATTCAGATCTAATTTCCAGCAAACAAATAAATAAACAATTATAACAAAGTGTGTTCACAAAACTGAGTTATATCCTAAAACACATGCTGTGCCCCATATGATCTAAAACCTGCAGGTGGGCAAATCTAAGCTTGTTTTTAATAAAACAAATATAAATATGGATATAATCAATAATACTGCTAATAATAATAACATTATACAAAAGCAAATTGTTATGAATGAACTGAAAAAGCCTCCCGAGATGAAGACATAAAAGCAGTGATTTTTCATATTTATGTAGGCTAGAAAATAATATTTTTTGTAATATTTTAATCCTTTATATTTATATATATCCTTAATATTTTAATTTTTTCATATGTAAAGATATTTGCATATTTCTCTACATCTTGTGTGTATTAAGCAGTGTGTAAGCGAGGCGCTGGACTTTAGACTGGGTTTGTTTTGGTCTAAAAAAAAATCTATTATAGTTTCTCAAAATAGCAAAGAGCCAGCAGTGCGCCTCAGAATGCCTTCCTTTTCAGACCAGAATGCCTCTGGGTGCACATATGAGCGCAAGTGCATTTGCTATTTAAAGAGCGTGGTGCAACGCCTCAAAACCACTCTTGCGCAAAGCTGAAACTAGCAAACAATTATTGCGTCGTGCCTTGCGCCTCATTGCGCCAGGTGTATGATATGGCCCAAAATGACTAAAGATGAGCGATAAATTCCACTGTATGTCACATTTCACTGTAATATGTGAACAGATATAGATTAAAAACATTTCTCAAGTACCATCTTCTCACAGATATTAAATATTTGCCAAGTAAGAAACAGGAAAAGAAAACTTAAATATGAAATTATAAACATGTAAACACGTTAAAAAATATAAAATACAGAAATGAATACAAATCTTGAGTAGATATTAAAACTAAGCTTTCATTTTTTGCTAATAATATGAAACAACTGCAACACTTTCATTTTCCCATGAAGCACACATGGCCCACTGCCACTTATTTACATTTCACAGGTATACGCAGAATTAAAATAAGAAATTACAGTACATATTTCATTCCATCTTAACAATATATATCATACCACCCAGTCCTAATTGCAAAGAATGCAAAAAGAAGTGCTTCGAAGGCAATTGATTAAAAATCAAGCACCAATTAATTAACATGCACACTGAAATACGTCAGTTTCATAGACATTTAGAGATGTGGCTACAAAGAATGCGTGAGTGAATGAACGTTATCACGTGTGACACTGCAGTGTTCCACAGTACTACACAGAATGCTTTAACTTAATAAAGACATGACCAGCATGGAGCAGTTATATAACATAGTGAGCATACAGTACTGAACTGATAGCAGGGTGGTATTCAACCTTAAAGTGCAAAGGAAGTTAAATAGGCTACTCATGATTGTCTCATTAGGATTTTTTATAATGGCCATATCTTTATTTCAGACCTCATGTCTGTGTCAATTGGCAAACGAACCATGGCTTACACATCATTATATTTTAAGCCAGGCTCCTAAAAATGTGATGGCACTGGTTAAAGACGGTCCACTCCAAGTTGTTAATATGTTTGTAATTGTAAAGCACATGACTAGACTACATCTTTGCAGAAAATATTCATATAAGAAGGCAAATATTGCACTAATTTTATTAATCGTATTCTACTTCTATATTATTAAACAAGTGTTTTGACAGATGGCTGGGTACATTGTGTTTACATCTTGTGTCTTAGAAGCATCTTGCATGATAATGAATGAATGAATTAATTAATTAATAAACAAATAAACAAATGTATTGATTTCAGATAAGTACACTTTCATTGTCTTTTCCACATCCGGGAGAGTTATGGTGAGGAGTAGCTCCAAAGATGCGTACCACCCAAACTGTTGCATGCCCATAGTAAAGCATGGGGGTGGAGCAGTGATAGTTTGGGCTACGATATTATGGCATTCCCTAGTCCCAAAACTGATGTTAGATGGGTGCTGAGTCCAGGGGCGGACTGGGACAAAAATTAATCCCTGGCACTGTAGCCACATCAGCCCACATTACCACACCAACACAACCCACCCACGGACACGAACATTTACTATTTATTTATTTTTTTTTGTACACATGGTGAAATAATATGACATTCTTGCCGGATTTTGATTACGTCGGGGTAACCTTGGTTGGGTCGGCCCATCTTGAAATCAGGCGGCCATCACCAATTGGGCCAAATGCTTAACATCTATTATTATTATTATTTTTTTATCATCATCATAATATCACATCTAGCAAGACATAAAAGCTGCCTGCACGTAAGAACAATACATATTAAAAAAAAACTGACCGGCCCACATTTAAAAATTGGTCCGGCCCTTATGGCATTTGCCAGAATTGCCAGATGGCCAGTCCGCCCCTGGCTGAGTCACTGACAAGGACTACCGAACTTTTCTGGAGGACCATGTGAACCCAGTGGCTCAAACATTGTATCCTGGAGGTGGTGCCATGAATCAGGATGATACTGCACTAATGCACACACCATGACTGGGGACAGAGTGGTTTGATGAACATCTCCAATGGCCTGCACAGCCACCAGACCTTAACATTATTGAGCCACTTTGAGGTGTTTTGGAGAAGCAAGTCAGCACGAAGAATAGGGCAGAATGGCTCTGGCCACTGTGCAGAACTTGTATCTGCCATTCCCAAGGCAAATTGATGCTGTATTGGCCGCAAAAGGAGGCTCTACGCCATCCTAATCAATTATTGTAGTCTAAAACCAGGCGTTTCAATTTGTCCATCCTCTGTATATACTGTATAAGAGACAATTTGTCTCATAAACTTGCCCTTTTCCCCATTCCACTGCCTGTATCGTATTTTGTATAAATGTAAAAATACACTCAGTAACATATACACTTAATAACAATCAGTATTGGTTATCATCAATAGCGTTTTGTTAATCATTTAAATCATTTTTGCCAATTTAATTTAACACACAAAATGGGGTCACCAGTGTGTGTGTTTGGAGTACTGCGGTGTTGTTTATATGGATATAAAAGGTAAAAGTGTTTCCATGAGCCCCTGTTCTGCCCCTCACTCAGAGTTTAATTGATCGCTGATATAAAGTGAACATTTGCTCATGTAGCTGATGAAGAGAGAAGCGTCGAGGGAAGCAGTGAAGCTTGTTAGAGCTGTATTATGCTTCAATTGCTGGAATCGTACTGTGTGCGTCCACAAACTCACTGCAATGGCCAGTCAATAAACATTCAATTACACAATCACACTGTGCTGCTTCATCATGATGTCTGCACAGCCAGAGTTTCCTCCTGCAGATCCAAACCTTCATTACTTTTTAGTATAAATATGTTTATGAATGTACTCGTCAAACAGCTGCAGTTTTTCAACCCAGGCTCTTAAAAATAGAAGTACATTTGGTCGCATTTTTGTAAATATTACATGAGTTTTAAAGTGCAATATCCAACGAGTGGTTCTAAAAAAATCCCCCCCCCCCCCCCAATAGATTTCACACTTTTTCCAAATGCTTGTAAGTGCTCTCAAAACAATAAACACAGCAAACTAAACAAACTCCTGCTGCCCTAAACTAATTATTTAAAATGAGCTGAAAAAAAAACAACTCTTGACATTTGTTTTGGGGGAACTTAACTGTTTAACATTTGTTAACTTATTTATTTGTGTCAATTTGCACAGTGGGTAGCACGTTCGATTTACAGCAAGAAGGTCGCTGGTTCAAGCCTCAGCTGTGCCAGTTGGCGCTTCTATGTGGAGTTTACCTATTCTTCCCATGTTTACATGAGCTTCCTCTCCGGGTCCTCAAGTTTCCCCCACAAGTCCAAAAACATGCAGTCTAGGTGAATTGGGTAAGCTAAATTGTCCGTAGTGTATGTATGTGTATGGTATAAGTTGGCGGTTCATTGCGCTGTGACAATCCCAGATTAATAAAGGGATTAAGTCGAAAAGAAAATGAATAAATGAATGAATGAATTAATTAAAATTAAAACTGACTACTACATGGATTTCTCCAACCCAAGCTTATTCTGAAAACGTAGACCCACTGACGTTTCTGGAGACCGCAATTTACATGGCCAGAGGAACATTTTTTCAAGCAAAAGCTACGGGGCGGTGTGATGCCGCTCCTCTTCGTGCTCGCCGGCTGATGGCTCACCTCCGTGTGGAGGGCTTTCCCGCTGCAACCAGTTTGTCCGGTTAGCTCGTCATGTTACGTCGGCAGAGCGGAGGCCCAGCGGGGGGCTGGCCATGGCGACGACCGGGTTTGGGTCCAGGGAAGAGCGATTCCAGAAAAAAGGTAAGACAAAAAACAGAATCCAAAAAATAAAGCGAACAAGTTAATAATGGGCGAGAAGACGCGGTGAAATCCGAAAACGCGGTCAAAATCTGTCGAGGGCTTTTCTTTTTTTCTGGACGGCTTTTGTAAATCGTTGCTTGGGTTTAGGGAAGGAGGAGGAGGAGGGTGGCTGGGTTGACCGATTGAGCGTAATTGGCGCTCGTGAGAGGCCGCTGTGCACGATTTTTCAAGTCTTGAATGCCTCTCATGACCGCCGTTCGCGCTCAATCAGCAAAAACTCACAAAAACTGCACAATTACGTATGTCCCAGGACGTATTTCGCGGTCTCCAGAAACGTCCGCATGGCTACGTTTCCAGAATGAGCCTGGGTTGGATTTCTCTTACTTAGGTTATTTTTTAGAATGCAACTCCCACGAATAATGTGGGCCCACTGTATAGAGAAAAAAAAATCTGTAAAATAACATAAAATGTACTGGCAGTTTATTACAAGGTTTTCGTATCGCAATATACAACACCAACACAGATAATATACCACTTTACTATTAAACATTTTTCATAAAAGTCACTTTTTCAAACTTTTCAGGGTTAAAAGTTGTTGAACGAAAGATCAAGATCCCAAAATGCAATTCAAAAACATAAATAAACTGTGAAAAAAAAATATATATGTATCAAAAAAAATACAGAAAACGGATATTTTGTACAGTGTAAATCTCTAGTCTACTAGTCTTTTTCGTTTCGTTTTTTGTCGTTTTACTTATTTATTTTCATCATTACACCATAAACTGGAGCTAAAATGAAACATCACGCTCTGGTAATTAGCATGTTAAAGCAGCCACACACAACAGAAGTCAGTCAGCTGTTGTAAAAGCGATGGATAATGAAATAGGAAAGATCGATACCTTGTGACGGAAGCGGACGAGTGGTCGATACGCCGGCGGGGTGAATCCTTCTTTACCAGGACGAGCCTCTGCCATCAGAGCTGCGGCCCAAAGCAGAACGACTGCCCAACACCTGCACATTACACTCCTGCAACACAACAACACACACACATATGCATTTAAAGCCTTTTTTTCCAGCAAACATTGCTAGCTAGAGCAGATAAAGGAGGACGCAGATCTACTGTGGCTTTAAACTCGATGCTTTCAATAAGCAGCCCACACTCGATGGCAAGATTAAATCTGCTTTGAATCAATTAAGGAATAATGAGCACCGTGAGGAAATAAAGATAAAGCTCGGGGAAAAAAGGATCAATATATTATCGTGATGTCTGAGAACACATTAGATTGAGCTGCTTTTTTTTAAGTCGGGTATCTATATTCACAAGGCTGTGCTTCAATTGAGCTCTGATAGAAGGTTTTTTTTAACCACTGTTTAAAGTTTCCATGAAATTAAAATAGTTTTTTAGATGTTAGTATCAGTATTAGTTGGTATATGCTGTAGTGTGCTCCAAAACAGCGACAGAAATTGCATTTAGACGATTTAAAACTGATATAAAGCTAGCTTGTCACTTCCGCCTCAATGGATTAACAATTTTACTCACATCACCTCAAACTTTAGTTTCTCATCAAATCTTTTGACCAATCAAATGCTCTTTACAATCTTTAAGCGCTTCTCATTTGCTTTTTATTTGAGGCACTTAAGCTCAACCACTCTCACTGGCAAAGTGGATAAAACAACACGCCATTGGCTGTTTTTTTAAAAGGGGAGGAGTTACATTATGTCCCAACCTTTTCTCAGGTTTTAGTTGAGATTACGTCAAACATCTAATAAAAGTGCATATTTCAAAGCACCTCTTGAAACTTTTAAATGTTTTTTAGGGGAAATGAAGCAAAGTGTTTAAAGTAAGGAAAGTTATTATATGATACATTTATTAAATATTAAAATATATTTTAAATTGATATGTTTTACATGAATAAATTTAACTATATTATTAAAAATTAATAATGATTAAGATCGATGCAAATAAAAATATATATATATATTGAATAAATTATTACAAGATTTAGACCAAGACACAGATAAACTTAGACACAGACAAAAAATAGTAGTACAGATAGACAAGCAGACAGACAGACAGACAGACAGACAGACAGACAGACAGACAGACAGACAGACAGACAGACAGACAGACAGACAGACAGACAGACAGACAGACAGACAGATAGATAGATAGATAGATAGATAGATAGATAGATAGATAGATAGATAGATAGATAGATAGATAGATAGATCAGATACACACACAGTTGAAGGCAAAATGAGTAGCCCTCCTTTGAAATTTAATTTATTTTATTTACAAATATTTTCTAAATGCTGTTTATCAGGAAGAACTTTTTTTTCAACATTTTTTTTCAATGACAAATTTCTAATAATTTATTTTTGTTTTTGCAATGATGCCAGTACATACTATTTTATTAGTTATTTTGCAAGATACTACAGCTAATATGTTTTGCCTTAAACTGTAGATAATATTTTTAATAACAATTTATTAAATATGTGCTATTAATTAAAAACTATTTAAAAACACAAACATAATAAAGATAAAAAATAAGAAATAAGGTAACAATATTAATAAATAATCTAATAATTCATTAATTTACTTTTCAGCTTAGTTAACCTAATTAACCTAGTTAAGCCTTTAAATTTCACTTTAAGCTATTTAGAAGTGTCTTGAAAAATGTCTAGTAAAATAGTATTTACTGTCATCATGGCAAAGATAAAATAAATTAGTTTTTAGAAATAAGTTATTAAAACTATCATGTTTAGAAATGTGCTGAAAAAAATCTTATCTCCGTTAAACAGAAATTGGGGAAAAAAATAAACAAGGGGGCTAATAATTCAGGGGGACTAATAATTCTGATTTCAACTATATAATTTATATTTCCCAAATGATGTTTAACAAAGCAAGGAAATTTTCACAGTGTGTCTGATAATATTTTTTTTTCTGGAGATAGTCTTATTTTATTGTTTGATTTCGGCTAAAATGAAAGCAGTTTTTATTTATTTTTTTTAAAACATTGAGGTCAAAATTATTAGCCCCCTTTTTTTTTTCGCTAGTCTACAGAGCAAACCATTGTTATACAATAACTTGCCTAATTACCCTAACCTGCCTAGTTAACCTAATTATTATATATATATATATATATATATATATATATATATATATATATATATATATATATATATATATCATATCATATCATAATAAATCATTCATATTCATATCATCAATTTTTCCAATAACACAAAAAAATTTACACTCAGTTAAGCACACTTTACGATACAGAGTTTATATTCCATTTCATTTAAAAAAAAAATTTGTTTACAAAACTTACTTTAACTTATTAAACAAAAATAAAAACATAAACACACTGATAACTGCACATTTGATGCCTCATTTCTTCTCTATATTGTCATATTTACAGTCGAGCCGAGCCACTCAGGCAATCTGAATTGCTCAGTACGTTTTCAATGACCAAAAATTAACCAGACTTTATTGTGCAGGACGACATAAATTACAACTCCAAGACTACAAATGCCTGCAATCACAGTGTTGCCAGCGCTCTAGCCTTCCATTGTGTACAGAGACACAGAAATAAAGAAGATCCTGCTCTGAATACACAACACCACTGATCAGTACACAATCACTGAGCACAGTTTAGATGCAGTAGGAGACCCTCGAAACGCTCAGCCTGCTGGGAAACTGTCACACCATGAGCCGCACTGAACATTGCGAATGATAGACAGCCCTCATTTGAAAGTCAATGCCAACACACTTGGCATAGATGTGGCGTAGACGATTTATGGCCACCTGATAAAGTTATGATGACTGTCCCTATAGGTGGCTGCACAGCATTCAATCTTCAGACCCTCTTTCTCTCTCTCTCTCTCTCTCACTTTAAAAGTCAAATTCTATCCACTTTATTGGCATGGCGTACATGTTGCATGGGGGGAAATATATATAATATAAAAATATATTATTTAAATTTAAATATTAGTAGTAATAACAATATTGATGAAAAATATAGAACAAAAATAAAACAATAATAACATATAAAGGAATTTATACATTATAATGCATACAGTACACAATCACCAGCCACTTTATTAGGTATGCCTGTCCAACTGCTTAACACAAATTTCTAATCAACCTATCACATGGCAGCAGCTCATGTAGGCATGTAGACATGGTCATGAAGATCTGAGTCTGTGATTTAAGTGACTTTGAACATGGCATGGCTGTTGATGCCAGACGGGCTGGTCTGAGTATTTCAGAAACTGCTGATCTACTGGGATTTTCACGCACAGCCATCTCTAGGGTTTACAGAGAATGGTCCGAAAAAGAGAAAATATCCAGTGAGCGGCAGTTCTGTGGGTGCAGATGTCTTGTTGATGCCAGAGATCAGAAGATATCGGCCAGACTGGTTGCAGAATAGCATCTCTGAATGCACAACACGTCCAGCCTTGAGGCGGATGTGCTACAGCAGCAGAATGGAGCATCACCATTACCCTACCTAAATATTGTTACTGACAATGTCCATCTCTTTATGACCACAGTGTACTTATTTTCTGATAGTTACTTCCAGCAGGATGACTTGCCATGTCATAAAAAGCATATCAGCTTAGACTGGTTTCTTAAACATGACAATGAGTTCACTGAACTCAAATGGCCTTCACAGTCACCAGTACTCAATCCAATAGAGCATCTTTGGGATGTGGTGAATTGGGAGATTCTCATCCTGGATGTGGAGCCGACAAATCTGCAGCAACTGCGTGATGCTGTCATGTCAATACGGAGCAAAATCTTTGAGGAGTATTTCCAGTACCTTGTTGAATCTATGCCATGAAGGATTAAGGCAGTTCTGAAGGCAAAAGTGGGTCCAACCAGGTACGAGTAAGGTGTACCTAATAAAGTGGCCGGTGAGTGTACATGCATTTGTATTTACATAAAACTTAATACAGATGTGTCCACTCTTTACCTCTTAGCGTGTGGCATTTATATTCATAAAATGGGCTACACTACTATATTAGCCTCTCTCTCTCTCTGTCGTTGGTATTCAGACAGGCTGAAATATAATAGTCATGCATGGCGAGATGGAAATAAAAGCACAGATGGGTAGCACAGGTTTGCTCATTTTTTGGGCCAGTCGTGTGCCTGACTTCAAGCTGATGTTGTGAAATATGGAGGGTGTTTGGACAGCACAGCAGAAAAGAAGCCGTTCTTGATTGCACAGTTTGGAAAAAAAAAGTGGCACTAGGATGAGTTTTAGATACCTCAAGGTACGTGCTGTTCTTCAGAATGTTTTTTTTAAACTATTACATTTTTTATGGTATTGTGTTGTATTTATTTATTTTAAAATAAAATTAAATTAAATGTAATAAAAATAAAATTAAATGAATAAAATAAAATAAAATTAAATTAAATGTAATAAAATAAAATGAAATAAATTTAATTTAATTTAATTTAACTGGCCACACACAATGAAACATCTTAGTTAGAAATCAATGTGGACCTTCCTAAATTGTATGCTTACATAAGAGTCTAAGAATTGCCTAACGCCAGAAAGACAAAAGAGTAATTGTTGTTGCTGATTTCATGATATATTATGCATCCCACACAGACTGCAATAACATTTCCACCAGGGGGATGTGGAAAGAGTTAGTTTTAGAGGATTCAAATAAACAAACTTCAGGCGGTCTGTACTTAAATTAAAGAAAAATAGAAAAAAATTGAAGAAACAAAAAAAAAAAAAAAGAAAATCTTCACTAAAGAAGCTGCAGTTTCACCACAGGATGAATCAATAGCTGACAACAAAATATCTCAAAATTCTAAGCTATCTTGTATATATGTATACTTATGAGCAAAATTGGGAAAACTTACTCTATACAGTAATGCATTTCAATATTGAGGTACTGCCCAAACATTTATTAGTTGCATGGGCGTAAATCTGATTTAACAGTAAGGGGGGACAATCAATATAAAATTTCTTTCAAGCATTTTTTTTGAAGGGGACACAAATAATACAGCCGAATATTACTATTAAAGATATGTCCCCACCAGGGCTTTACATTAACTTTTTTGATCACCAGCCACAGTGGCTACTAGTTTTCCAATGTTACTAGCCACTCTGCATTTTTACTAGCCACAATTTTGTTGTTGGGAAAATATTTTTAAATGCAGAAATATGACTTTGACATGCTATAATTACTTGATTTAGATTTTGTGTTATGTCCACATGCCTTCTCATTAATTTCACGTTTTGTGTGTCCTGTATGAGCAAATGGGTCACATGACTTTTCAGAACTCAAAATTAAGGATTTACCTAATTTATCTCTGACCACACCAAACAATAATGATTTCTTAGCCACAAATTTTAAATGTGTCAAACAAGCTAAATATAGCTGTATACTATACTTTTTATTTAACAAAACATTTCTTTAAAAAAAAAACTAAGAAAAACAATTGACTTGTTAATAAAAAATAATTATTGTCATGTATCAAAAATATGCACAGTAATCTGTCCTCACTAAAGGTCTCTCAGATCACCAGTTAACTACACATAAATGGAGAGTTAATCTCATATTAAAGCAATGTTGTGGTAAACAATGATAATTAAACCATACAAACAATAATAACCGTAAGCAAAAGAAAGCAGGTGAAAAACATACTGTGTGATAATAGAAGGATGATCACACGGTTAAGGCCAATTAATAATCTGTTCAAAGCGAAAGCAACCAGTGCTGCTTACAAAAAGACGTATTTGGAGCTCTTGAAAGCAGCCAGACTATGTGTGCATTAGCATTACTTTTTGCCTGATTATTTGAAAGAGATCCGATCACAGTTGCGTTCCAGGCACGCGTGCTTCAAGAAAAGAAACAGGAGCGCGCACGCGCTTTAAACAGTCGCGCGCATCAAATCAGCTGTTAGCGCGAGTGATTATCCTCTCACTCTGTATTCTGCTCGCGCAAATGCAATGTTTTTGTTAGTCGTGCTGTTTTTCCATTCTAAGATCACATTTGCACGCATATTGAGTCATTATTATAGTCGAACTTTGCTTTTAAGAAAACCACAATTTAAAAATTATTTTCAACCAGCCAAAGTGGCTAGTGGGAGTGACTGTCTAACCGTCAAAGCTGAAATCTACCGCATTTGGCGGGTTGGCTGGTGTTAATGTAAAGCCCTGGTCCCCACAGTTAAAAATGGTTTTATCATAATTATTATGATAGCATGGAGACTTTGTCATTATGATTATTCTCAAAGTTTTTCTCAGGTTCAATGACAGCTAATTTTTTCTTCAAAATTTATTGCATTGTTTGTTGTGTTGTTTACAGTCATCAGACTGACTCCTGAAGCAGAATAAATGCAAGGAAAATATGTTTTCCATACTCATAATAAGTAATTTAAACAACGTTAAAATGACTGATCATAATGTAAATCTGTGAGCCTGTGAAATCTGTTAAACGAACACAACTCCGAAAACATAAAAAAAAAAATTGTTCACCCCCTTCAAAAGAATGGTCATTATCTCTTCAATAAAGCACAACACCCTTACCTGACACTGTACACCTGACTGACCCTGCTCTGCCTGTTCCTCAATCATTTCTTTCTCCTTTGCCTGTGATTGATATTGTGACATTAGTAATTTCATAAGCACTCATTTTGAAAGCCAAATGGCTGTTATATATGAACTTTTTGTACTTGCACTGAAAAATGATCTTATGTCCATTTTCTCTATCATTTTATCCAATACATAACATTGCAGGGCAAGTTTATTTATGCTGTAGCTCATTTTATACACAATGGTAATTCAAAGTGCTTCACATAAAGAATGCAAAACTATCATAAAAATAATCACAACAATAAAAACAAAGAATTAAAAAAGGTTAACATTTTAATTTCAAATTAACTGAGTCACTTAAAATAGAACAGAAACTGATTATACAAAAAATACAGTGGGGTTAGTGTGCTCAGTGTAGCAGTGCTCATTCGGCTTTAGCGTTAGCAACATGCTAACGTTAACTAGATAAGTAATTTGAATCGCTAATACACCCGATACATGGACAATTACATTGGTAATCAGCATTTTTGCTGCAACTAATTTATGAACGAGTCTTTAATTACTACTATGAAGAGAATCGCTTTATTTAAGGTAAATAAAATCCCCTACCTACTTACAGAAATTTAACATTAACTCAGCTGCAGCCAGTCAGTGGACCGAACCACTCTGAGGAGGGGGAGGGGGAACTCTATTGTTTCTAAATGCATTTTAAATGATAAATGCGGTTTTCTATCTACTTAGACAATTATTTTAGCTATATATTGGGTTGGGTGGGGGGGTTTGGGGGGCACCCCCCCCCCCCCCCCCCCACACACACACACACACACACTCCCCCAACCCCCCACAAGCACAAGTAATGTGCTTTGTTACTTTGAGTTACTTTTGCTTTATCTTTGCTGAGGCTTGATCTCTTTCAAAACTTTTAATAATTCTTTTTTTTTAAGTTCTCAACAATGCACTGTATAATCTACACCTTCATTTACTTAAAAAAAAAGTGTTTAGTTCTTTTCTACTTTTTGTCCTTTTAGTTTCAAGAGTTCCCACTTAGCTAATGATTGATTATAATGCATGTTTGGCATGCTGTCCCGGAAGAGAGACCTAAGCTCATAAGGTTCTCAAGCCCGGGGCTCCTTCCCGTTTGCAAGGCGAGAGAGGAGTTTGAGCTCAGGTAGATCTCGAGAACTCCCCTGCTGTAGTAGCTAATGAACGGATACTGATTGCTCTTAAGAGATAACTTCTTACTAGGAGCATGTCTGTGGTAGTGATTTGGATTAGTCAGTTAACTTAAATTGCATGTTTTTGGATAGTGGGAGAAAACCAGGGAACCCGGGGGAAACCCATGTGAGCACAGGGAGAACGTGTAAACTCTGCACAGAAACGTCGGCTGGCTTGGGGAGGACTAGAACCAGTAATGTTCTCGCTGTAAGTGCTAACCACTGGGCCACAGTGCCCCCCATCTAGGAAAGGAGGAGGAGTAGGGCTGGAAGGGGGGATTCTTCAAAACGAAGATGGCTGTTATATGGAACTTCGGGTATTTATAGCGGCTTAGGAATCATCTGATTGGTGAATCATAAATTTAATAATGCAGGACCGGCTGTGTTCAAACATAAGCAGGTGATCCTCTCGAAATTAGTTTAAAAATAAACTTAACTTAAACTCACAACTGTAAGCAAAATAGTCTGAATTATACCATTTTTATTCATACGGTAAACAAACTTCAATACATTTCCTCTTCCGCTGGGGGATAAAACATCTTGACCAACATGTTAACCGACAACATGAGCATCATCCTGATGACTTGTTTAGTATTTCAATCTCCTTCCTATGATGGGCTGTGTGCTCTCAAGCAATGTTTCCATCTAATCTGTCTGTTCTTCTCCTATGAGGGCCAAATCTCTGACTAATCCAACTGTGAATTGTGACTAAAACATGCAGGGTTGTAAAACATGCATAAACATTAAGATTACACACAGCGTGGCACAAAAGAAACCGTGTGGCAATAATATACACAGGTTCAAGAAATACAAAACAGAGCAATTTATGGCGGGCTCAAATGTGTGCAGCTTACTGGATTTCACAACAATAACACTATTCTATTAGCACTCACTGTAAAAGCAGTCATTTGCTTCAGGGAGGAAGAAAACAGACAATGTGTTGGTTTCATTTGTGCAAATATGCTACAGCTGGAAATGGCCTTTAAAACATTAAACTAAACTGACCAGCCGGGTGAGCTTCAAGAGCTAATAAAACATTCATCAAGCAACAAAGCCAGTCAGATGGGGAAAAAAAGCCTTCAGAAGATACTTTTGCCTGCCTGTTTTAATTCCCCAGTCTAATGCTCATTTGTAAATGTATATTTGGACTTTATTACGCTCTGCACATTATGATTTGTGATACGAAGGAGTTCAATTATGTCCCTTTTACAAGATAAAATATAAGTTTCAGGTGTGAGGCGGGTCATTTCGCTGTGGCGACCACAGACTAATAAAGAGACTAAGCTGAAAAGAATGAATGAATGAATGAATGAATGAATAAATGAATGAATGAATGAATGAATGAAAAGCTCTGTAAGGTGAACAATTCAAAAAAAGTGACTATTAATAGTGACATCACCATTTATGAATGAATGAATGAATGAATGAATGAATGAATGAATGAAAAGCTCTGTAAGGTGAGCAATGCTAAAAATGTGGCTATTAATAGTGACATCACCATTTCTGAACGAATTAATGCATGCATGAATGAATGAATGAATGAATGAAAAAGCTCTGTAAAGTAAGCAATTCTCAAAAATGGCTATTAATAGTGACATCACTATTCCTGAATGAATGAATGAATGGATGAAAAAGCTCTGTAAAGTTAGCAATTCTCAAAAGTGGTTATTTATAGTGATAACATTATTTCTGAATGAATGAATAAATGAATGAATGAATAAATAAATTAATTAATTAACTAATTAATTAACTAATCAAATAATTAATCAACTGAAAAGCTCTGCAAAGTTAGTAATTCTCAAAAGTGGTTATTAATAGTGGTAGCTCTATTTCTGAATGAATGAATGTCCATAGTTTAAAACAAATAGTTTATGGATAGTTTATTTGTTCAGAGTGCACAACCTTTTGTGTGTGTGTGTCCAAAAATGCAAATAACCGGCTTCTCACCACCCTCATTTTCAAAATAGGGCAGAGCCTTTACAGCAGATGCCTCAGTTACTCCACATAATCAAACTAAATGAATCAATGCATTTCAAAGCCTAGTGAGTAAATCAGAATAAATAAACATAAACACCTGCACGGAATATCTGCACGGAATATCTACTGAAAGAAAGTAAGCATCTGCTGGCACATATACAATAAACTCTTTAAATTGGACTTTAAGTTTCAATAAATTTTATTCTAAATCAATATCATTATGTATCAAATATTGGACTATATAGGATGACATTGGAAAAATGTGACATTGCGATACCGTATATTGCAATATGATATTATATTATAATTATTCAGCAAGATATATTAGTGCTGGGCAAAAATTATTCGTGATTTATATATTTATATTCAAGTAACCACTTTTGAGAATTGCTAACTTTGAAGAGATTTTTCATTCATTCATTCATTCATTCATTCAGAAATAGTGCTGCCACTATTAATAACCACTTTTGAGAATTGCTAACGTTGCAGAGCTTTTTCATTCATTCATACATCCATTCAATCATTCATTCAGAAATAATAACACCATTAATAATAGTCACTTTTGAGAATTTATACCTTTACAGGGCTTTTTCATTCATTCATTCATTCATTCATTCATTCATTCATTCATTCATTCATTCATTCATTCATTCATTCATTCATTCATTCATTCATTCAATCAGAAAAAGTGATGTCACTATAAATATACACTTTTGAGAATTGCTACCTTTACAGGGCTTTTTATTCATTCATTCATTCATTTATTAATTCATTCATTCATTCATTCTTTCTTTCTTTCGTTCTTTCTTTCTAGCTTTTTCATCCATTCATTCATTCATTCATTCATGCAGAAATAATAACACCATTAATAATAGTCACTTTTGAGAATTTATACCTTTACAGGGCTTTTTCATTCATTCATTCATTCATTCATTCATTCATTCATTCATTCATTCATTCATTCATTCAATCAGAAAAAGTGATGTCACTATAAATATACACTTTTGAGAATTGCTACCTTTACAGGGCTTTTCATTCATTCATTCATTCATTCATTCATTCATTCATTCATTCATTCATTCATTCATTCATTCATTCATTCATTCATTAATTCATTAATTCATTCATTCTTTCTTTCTTTCGTTCTTTCTTTCTAGCTTTTTCATCCATTCATTCATTCATTCATGCATTCATTCATTCAGAAATAGTGCTACCACTATTATTAACCACTTTTGAGAATTACTTACTTTGCAGAGTTTTATTCATGCATGCATTCATTCATTCATGCATTCAAAAATAGTGCTATAACTTTTAATAACCACTTTTTAGAATTGCTAACTTTGCAGAGGTTTTTCATTTATTGAACAATTCATTTGTTTGTTCATTCATTAAGAAATAGTGCTTGCCGATATTAAGAATAACCACTTTTGAGAATGACTAACTTGCAGAACTTATTCATTCATTCATTCAGATATAGTGCTTACAATATAACAACCACTTTTAGACTAACTTTGCAGAGCTTTTTTCTTTATTCCATCCTTCCTTCTTCTTTATTTATTCATTCATTCATTCATTAATTTTCTTGTCGGCTTAGTCCCTTTATTAATCCGAGGTCGCCACAGCGGAATGAACCGTCAACTTATCCAGCAAGTTTTTACACAGCGGATGCCCTTCCAGCCGCAACCCATTTCTGGGAATCATCCCCACACACATTCACATACTCACTCATACACTACGGATAATTTAGCCTACCCAATTCACCTGTACCACATGTCTTTGGACTGTGGGGGAAACCGGAGCACCCGGAGGAAACCCACGCGAAGGCAGGGAGAACAAGCAAACTCCACACAGAAATGACAACTGAGCCGAGGTTCGAACCAGCGACCCAGCGACCTTCTTGGTGTGAGGCAAAAGCACTATCTACTGCGCCACTGCCTCGCCTTCTTTATTTATACAGTCCTTTTAAAAATGTAGATTGTGTCAAAGTGGCTTAAAGATGAAGAAAAGTGAGTAAAAAGCCAAAATATTTCAAATTGGGGAACTTTTTTCATTCTCAAACAGCAACACTCAAGGAGGTAAACACAAGAAAGTTTAAAAAGTGTAAACTTCTCACTTTATGATCAAGCAGATGTCAAGTTTCCATCACAAAACAGCGAAACAAATCTGTGTTGTCCAAAAATCACAACCCTTAACCTGCTTTTCGGCAATTCAGTCAGACAACCTAATTAATATTCATGAGTTCCCTAATTATATATTCATAATTGCTCCTACGCTCCTGGAAGCTGCCATGTTGTGTGTTCTCAGCAAAATTTTGACAGTGAAATAGTGTAATTTCGATGTATATTCATAGAAACACAAGGCAGATCTTTCCGCAGTCTCGCTTCCTCTCGTGTCTCATCCGGAGAATCAGAGATGTGACTGTTTACGGCATGTCAAGGAAAGTGACAGTGACTGTTAAAGTCTGGAAATGGTCCACTAACAAATCCCTGTGAAAAATCTCGCCTATATTTTGCAGTCTGTCAAACGCTTGGGCTGTGGGCAGTGACAGATGTTGGCCATTTGTGTCAACGTGACTTTTCTGTCATCATGTAAACTGTCAGCGGAAACCTCTAATTACACTGAACTGCATATAAAGAGGCAAAAAAAAGATGGACAGAATTTGCCTGCAATCTTGTCAAACCTCATGAGTGTCCTAAAGGTCATGCAAAATATCTTCCTCCGGCTTTGTTTCAATATCATTAAACTGCAGTCGGTGTTTAAATGTCACCTCGCAAAATGAAACCCTGCAAAAACCCTCAACCACCATTACCTATTTTTGGTTTATATTTCATTATATGTTCACTGTTGATTCATTAAAGGGAAGCCTGTTTCTGTGCAAAAGATATTTTATAAGTGATCGGATTCTATATTAAAGTCAACAGATGAAGTCATTAAAATTACTCTGCAAGGACAGTTTGATTATTAAGTATATTTCAGACTCTATGCACTCTATATATATCTGGTTATAGCTTGAATGAATCAGGACACACTGACATTGACATGAACAGAATGGGTTTGTCTGTATTATCTTGTTCATTATAATCATTTTCATAACAAAAAGTAGCAAACGACAGTTTAATGTGTCAAATAATAGAAGAAATATGAAATAATTTTAGATTTTCTTCGCCAAAAAATTAGCATAATTTAGCATTATGTAAAACATTTACATTAACATAGTCTTCAGGCTTTATTAGAAAACTTTGAAAGTCAGTCTTTCAAGAAATTCAATTATGAAAGCATAGATATGTAATTTTTGAC
The DNA here is from genome assembly GCF_052040795.2 of Danio rerio. Lineage (NCBI taxonomy): Eukaryota > Metazoa > Chordata > Actinopteri > Cypriniformes > Danionidae > Danio > Danio rerio. The sequence goes on from NC_141034.1 coordinate 51,628,465, forward strand.
TGATACAGTGATTATGTTTACATGGACTTCAGTAATCAAATTATTTGCCTTAATATGAATAAGACAATAATATGATTAAGATGTTTACTTGAGTTGCTTTATGAATTCTTCTTTCATGATCCCGTTTCACATGATACAGCACATGGTTTGATTAATGTCAGTGTCACCCTGATATCCAATTTTCCTGCAGAGTTTTGCGTAATTTCGGGTGTTTCATTTTTAATGTGTTGACTTTAACTGCAGTTTGGCACTTTTACTTTCATTCAGGAACATTTCTTGCATGCCCCCCATGACATTAAATTGACATTTAAAGGCATAACTCGATTAAATAGGTTAACTAGGCAGGTTCAGGTAATTAGGCAAGTCATTGTATAATGATGGTTTGTTATGTAGACTATTGAAAAAATATATAGCGTGAGTGTTTGTTTAAAAAAAAAAAAAAACAGCTTTTATTTTAGCCTAAATAAAACATATTAGACTTTCTCCAGAAGAAAAAAATTATCAGACATACTGTGAAAGTTTCCTTGCTCTGCTTAACATAATTTGGAAAATTATGTAAAAAAAAAAAAATAATAAAATTTTTAAAAGGGGGCTAATAATTCTGACATTATATATATATATATATATATATATATATATATATATATATATATATATATATATATATATATATATATATATATATATATTTTTTTTTTTTTTTTATTAATTCTTTTTTTTGTCGGCTTAGTCCCTTTATTAATCCGGGGTCACCACAGCGGAATGAACCGCCAACTTATCCAGCAAGTTTTTACGCAGCGGATGCCCTTCCAGCTGCAACCCATCTCTGGGAAAAAATAAATAAATAAATATATATTTATATATATACTTTATATAAGGTACTGTATATATATATATATATATATATATATATATATATATATATATATATATATATATATATATATATATATATATATATATATATATATATATAAATATATATATATATATATATATATATATATATATATATATATATATATATATATATATATATATATATACAGTACCTTAAATAATTAATTAATAAATTATTAATAAATAATAAATAATTAATTGATTAATTAAAAGGAAGCAAGCAAGTCATTAAACATTAACTAAAATCAAAATACAGATAAAATAATAAAAAATGATGCGCAAGAATGTAAAGTGGTTCAAACAGTTAAAATAATGTAATACATAACTTATCAACTTAAAGATATAAGCTTAATTTTGTTATAAGATAAAGACAGCATAGCATTAGCATAGCATTTATCAGATGGTATCAATATGGCCGCCAATATATTGTGTAATTTTATTACAAGATGTTCACACAATAACAATAAAATTTATATTTATACATAAATATGGTTAGCACTGTCGCCTCACAGCAAGAAGATTGCTGGTTTGAGTCCCAGCTGCGCCAGTTGGCATTTCTGGTGGAGTTTGCATGTTCTCCCCATGTTGGTGTGGGTTTCCTCCGGGTGCTCCAGTTTTCCCCATAAAGCAAAAACA